>NW_024395427.1:0-26400 GCF_016617805.1 Bactrocera tryoni | reverse complement strand
GAAAATCGGTTTTATAACTAAATGTAAAATTGTGGAATTCTAAATGTGAACATGCCGAATTATCGGTTTTATACTTAAATGTAAAATTGTGAAATTTTTCCAAATGCACTGCCGTTTTTGCTTTATGCTGACTTCTGTAAGATGACGAAGGTTAATTAACTTTAATATGTGACGTTAATGATTTGAATCAACTCGATATGGATTGCTAAATGCTTAAATGCAGGAAAATCTGTTTTATACCTAAATGTAAAATTGTGGAATTTTTCCAAATGCTCTGCCGTTATGGCTCTATGCCAACTTTAGTAAGATGAAGAAAGTTAATTAGCTTTAATAAGGGAAGTTAATAATTTGAAACAACTTGACATGGATTTATAAATGTGTACATACAAGAAAATCAGTTTTCTACCTAAATGTAAAATTTCGGAATTTTTCCAAATACACTGCCGTTTTGGCTTTATGCCAACTTTAGTAAGATGAAGAAAGTTAATTAACTTTAATATGTGAAGATAATGATTTGAAGTAACTTGATATGGATTTCTAAATGTGTGCGTGCAAGAAAGTCGGTTTTATACCCAAATGTAAAATTGTGGAATTTTTCCAAATGCACTGCCGTTTTGGCTTTATGCCATCTTCTGTAAGATGACGAAGGTAAATTAACTTGAATATGTGACGTAAATGTTTTGAATCAACTCGATATGGTTTGCTAAATGCTTAAATGCAGGAAAATCGGTTTCATACCTAAATGTAAAATTGTGGAATTTTTCCAAATGCTCTGCCGTTTTTGCTTTATGCTGACTTCTGTAAGATGACGAAGGTTAATTAACTTTAATATGTGACGTTAATGATTTGAATCAACTTGATATGTATTTCTAAATGTTTAAATGCAGGAAAATCTGTTTTATACCTAAATGTAAAATTGTGGAATTTTTCCAAATGCTCTGCCGTTATGGCTCTATGCCAACTTTAGTAAGATGAAGAAAGTTAATTAGCTTTAATAAGGGAATTTAATAATTGAAACAACTTGACATGGATTTATAAATGTGTACATACAAGAAAATCGGTTTTCTACCTAAATGTAAAATTTCGGAATTTTTCCAAATGCACTGCCGTTTTGGCTTTATGCCAACTTGAGTAATATGAAGAAAGTTAATTAACTTTAATATGTGAAGCTATTGGTTTTAAGCAACTTGTTGTGGATTTCTAAATGTGTACATGCCAGAAAATCGGTTTTATACTAAATGTAAAACTTTGGAATTTTTCCAATCGCACTGCCGTTATGGCTTTATGACAACTTTAGTAAGATGAAGAAAGTTAATTAACTTTAATATGTGAATTTAATAATGTGAAGCAACTTGATATTGATTTCTAAATGTGTGCATTTAAGAAAGTCGGTGTTATACCTAAATGTAAAATTGTGGAATTTTTCCAAATGCACTGCCGTTTTGGCTTTATGCCAACTTCTGTAAGATGACGAAGGTAAATTAACTTGAATATGTGACGTTAATGGTTTCAATCAACTCGATATTGTTTGCTAAATGTTTAAATGCAGGAAAATCGGTTTTATACTTAAATGTAAAATTGTGGAATTTTTCCAAATGCTCTGCCGTTATGGCTCTATGCCAACTTTAGTAAGATGAAGAAAGTTAATTAACTTTAATATGTGAATTTAATAATGTGAAGCAACTTAATATTGATTTCTTAATGTGTGCATGCAAGAAAGTCGCTGTTATACCTAAATGTAAAATTGTGGAATTTTTCTAAATGCACTGCCGTTTTGGCTTCATGCCAACTTCTGTAAGATGACGAAGGTAAATTAACTTGAATATGTGACGTTAATGATTTGAATCAACTCGATATGGATTGCTAAATGTTTAAATGCAGGAAAATCGGTTTTATACCTAAATGTAAAATTGTGGAATTTTTCCAAATGCTCTGCCGTTATGGCTCTATGCCAACTTTAGTAAGATGAAGAAAGTTAATTAACTTTAATATGTGAAGCTAATGATTTGAAGATACTTGATATGGATTTCTAAATGTGTACATGCCAGAGAATCGGTTTTCTACCTAAATGTAAAATTTCGGAATTTTTCCAAATACACTGCCGTTTTGGCTTTATGCCAACTTTAGTAAGATGAAGAAAGTTAATTAACTTTAATATGTGAAGCTAATGATTTGGAGCAACTTGATATGGTTTTCTAAATGTGTACATGCCAGAAAATCGGTTTTATACTAAATGTAAAATTGTGGAATTTTTCCAAATGCACTGCCGTTTTGGCTTCATGCCAACTTCTGTTAGATGACGAAGGTAAATTAACTTGAATATGTGACGTTAATGATTTGAATCAACCCGATATGGATTGCTAAATGTTTAAATGCAGGAAAATCGGTTTTATACCTTAATGTAAAATTGCGAAATTTTTCCAAATAAACTGCCGTTATGGCTTTATGCCAACTTTAGTAAGAAGAAGATTGTTAATTAACTTTAATATGTGACGTTAATGATTTGAAGATACTTGATATGGATTTCTAAATGTGTACATGCCAGAGAATCGGTTTTATATTAAATGTAAAATTGTGGAATTTTTCCAAATGCACTGCCGTTTTGGCTTTATGCCAACTTCTGTAAGATGACGAAGGTAAGTTAACTTGAATATGTGACGTTAATAATTTGAATAAACTCGATATGGTTTGCGAAATGTTTAAATGCAGGAAAATCGGTTTTATACCTAAATGTAAAATTGTGGAATTTTTCCAAATGCTCTGCCGTTATGGCTCTATGCCAACTTTAGTAAGATGAAGAACGTTAATTAGCTTTAATTTTTGAAGATAATGATTTGAAGCAACTTGATATGGATTTCTAAATGTGAACATGCCGGATTATCGGTTTTATACCTAAATGTAAAATTGTGGAATTTTTCCAAATGCACTGCCGTTTTTGCTTTATGCGAACTTCTGTAAGATGACGAAGGTAAATTAACTTGAATATGTGACGTTAATGATTTGAATAAACTTTATATGGATTTCTAAATGTTTAAATGCAGGAAAATCGGTTTTGGACCTAAATGTAAAATTGTGGAATTTTTCCAAATGCTCTGCCGTTATGGCTCTATGCCAACTTTAGTAAGATGAAGAAAGTTAATTAACTTTAATTTTTGAAGATAATGATTTGAAGCAACTTGATATGGATTTCTAAATGTGAACATGCCGGATTATCGGTTTTATACCTTAATGTAAAATTGTGGAATTTTTCCAAATGCACTGCCGTTTTTGCTTTATGCGAACTTCTGTAAGATGACGAAGGTTAATTAACTTTAATATGTGAATTTAACAATTTGAAGTAACTTGATACGGATTTCTAAATGTGTTCATGCAAGAAAGTCGGTTTTATACCTAAATGAAAAATTGTGGAAGTTTTCCAAATGCACTGCCGTTTTTGCTTTATGCGAACTTCTGTAAGATGACGAAGGTTAATTAACTTTAATATGTTAAGCTATTGATTTGAATCAACTTGATATGGATTGCTAAATTTTTAAATGCAGGAAAGTCGGCTTTATACCTAAATGAAAAATTTTTGGAATTTTTCCAAATGCACTGCCGTTTTTGCTTTATGCAAACTTCTGTAAGATGACGAAGGTTAGTTAACTTTAATATGTTAATCTAACGATTTGAAGACACTTGATATGGATTTCCAAATGTGTACATGCAAGAAAGTCGGTTTTATACCGAAATGTAAAATTATGGAATTTTTCCAAATGTACTGCCGTTTTGGCTTTATGCCAACTTTAGTAAGATGAAGAAAGTTAATTAACTTTAATATGTGAATTTAATAATTTGAAGTAACTTGATATGGATTTCTAAATGTATGCATGCAAGAAAGTCGGTTTTATACCTTAATGTAAAATTATAGAATTTTTTCCAAATGCACTGCTTTTATGGTCTAATGTCAACTCGAATAAGATGGTGAGGGTTAATTTATTAATTTAAATATGTTAAGCTAATGATTTGAAGCAACTGGATATGGATTTCTAAATGTGTTTTATACCTAAATGTAAAATTCTGGGATTTTCCAAATGCACTGCCGTTTTGGCTTTATGCCATCTTCTGTAAGCTGAAGAAAGTTAATTAAATTTAATATGTGAATTTAATAATTTGAAGTAACTCGAATAGAAATAGAATTTTTTCCAAATGCACTGCTTTTATGGTCTTATGTCAACTTGAGTAAGATGGTTAGGGTTAATTTATTATTTTTAATATGTTAAGCTAATGATTTGAAGCAACTTGATATGGATTTCATAATGTGTAAATGCAAGAAAGCCTGTTTTATACCTAAATGTAAAATTCTGGAATTTTCCAAACGCACTGCCGTTTGGCTTTATGTCAACATCAGTAAGGTGGAGTATATTATTTAACTTTAATATGTGAAGCTAATGAATTGAAGCAACTTGATATGGATTTCTAAATTTGTACATGCCAGAAAATCGGTTTTATACCTAAATGTAAAATTATGGAATTTTTCCAAATGCACTGCCGTTTTGGCTTTATGCCAACTTCTGTAAGATGAAGAAAGATATATAACTTTAATATGTGAATTTAATAATTTGAAGTAACTTAATATAGATTTCTAAATGTGTGCATGCAAGAAAATCGGTTTTAATCCTAAATGTAAAATTGTGGAATTTTTCCAAATGCCATGCCGTTTTGGCTTTATGCCAACTTCTGTAAGATGACGAATGTTAATTAACCTTAATATGTGAATCTAATGATTTGAATCAACTTGATATGGATTGCTAAATGTTTAAATGCAGGAAAGTCGGTTTTATACCTAAATGTAAAATTATGAAATTTTTTCCAAATGCTCTGCCTTTATGGTCTAATGTCAACTCGAATAAGATGGTGAGGGTTAATTTATTAATTTAAATATGTTAAGCTAATGATTTGAAGCAACTGGATATGGATTTCTAAATGTGTTTTATACCTTAATGTAAAATTCTGGGATTTTCCAAATGCACTGCCGTTTTGGCTTTATGCCAACTTCTGTAAGCTGAAGAAAGTTAATAAAATTTAATATGTGAATTTAATAATTTGAAGTAACTTGATATGGATTTCTAAATGTGTGCATGCATGAAAGTCGGTTTTATACCTAAATGTAAAATTATGGAATTTTTTCCAAATGCACTGCCTTTATGGTCTAATGGGAACTCGAATAAGATGGTGAGGGTTAATTTATTAATTTTAATATGTTAAGCTAATGATTTGAAACAACTTGATATGGATTTCTAAATGTGTACATGCAAGAAAGTCGGTTTTATACCTAAATGTAAAATTCTGGAATTTTTTCCAAATGCACTGCCGTTTTGGCTTTATGCCAACTTCTTTAAGATGAAGAAAGTTAATTAACTTTCATATGTGAATATAATAATAAGAAGTAACTTGATAGGGATTTCTAAATGTGTGCATGCAAGAAAGTCGGTTTTATACCTAAATGTAAAATTATGGAATTTTTTCCAAATGCACTGCCTTTATGGTCTAATGTTAACTCGAATAAAATGGTGAGGGTTAATTTATTAATTTTAATATGTTAAGCTAATGATTTGAAGCAACTTGATATGAATTTCTAAATGTGTAAATGCAAGAAAATCGGTTTTATACCTAAATGTAAAATTGTGGAATTTTTCCAAATGCATTGCCATTTTGGCTTTATACCAACTTCTGTAAGATGACAAATGTTAATTAACTTTAAAATGTGAAGCTTATGATTTGAATCAACTCGGTATGGATTGCTTAATGTTTAAATGCAGGAATATCGGTGTTATATCTAAATGTATAATTGTGGAATTTTTCCAAATGCTCTGCCGTTATGGCATTATGCCAAATTTAGTAAGATGAAGAAAGTTAATTAACTTTAATATGTTAGTTTAATAAATTGAAACAACTTGATATGGATTTCTAAATGTGTACATGCCAGAAAGTCGGTTTTATACCTAAATGTAAAATTCTGTAATTTTTTCCAAATGCACTGGCGTTATGGTCTTATGTCAACTTCTGTAAGATGAAGGAAGTTAATTAACTTTAATATGTGAATTTAATAATTTGAAGTAAATTTATATATATTTCTAAATGTGTTCAGGCAAGAAAGTCGGTTTTATACCTAAATGAAAAATTGTGGAATTTTTCCAAATGCACTGTCGTTTTTGCTTTATGTGAACTTCTCTAAGATGACGAAGGTTAATTAACTTTAATATGTTAAGCTAATGATTTGAAGCAACTTGATATGGATTTTCAAATGTGTACATGCAAGAAAGTCGGTTTCAAACCTAAATGTAAAATTATGGAATTTTTCCAAATGCACTGCCGTTTTGGCTTTAAGCCAACTTCTGTAAGATGAAGAAAGTTAATTAAATTTAATATGTGCATTTAATAATTTGAAGTAACTTAATGTGGATTTCTAAATTTGTACATGCAAGAAAGTCGGTTTCATACCTAAATGAAAAATTGTGGAACTTTTCCAAATGCACTGCCGTTTTGGCTTTATGCCAACTTCTGTAAAATGACGAAGGTAAATTAACTTGAATATGTGACGTTAATGATTTGAATCAACTCGATATGGATTGCTAAATGTTTAAATGCAGGAAAATAGGTTTTATACCTAAATGAAAAATTGTGGAATTTTTCCAAATGCTCTGCCGTTATGGCATCATGCAGACTTTAGTAAGAATGAAGAAAGTTAATTAACTTTAATATGTGAATTTAATAATTTTAAGTAACTTGATATGGATTTCTTAATGTGTTCATGCAAGAAAGTCGGTTTTATACCTAAATGAAAAATTTTGGAATTTTTCCAAATGCACTGCCGTTTTTGCTTTATGCGAACTTCTGTAAGATGACGAAGGTTAATTAACTTTAATATGTTAGGTTAATGATTTGAAGCAACTTGATATGGATTTCCAAATACGTACATGCAAGAAAGTCGGTTTTATACCTTAATGGAAAATTTTTGGAATTTTTCCAAATGCACTGCCGTTTTTGCTTTATGCAAACTTCTGTAAGATGACGAAGGTTAGTTTACTTTAATATGTTAATCTAATGATTTGAAGCAACTTGATATGGATTTCCAAATGTGTACATGCAAGAAAGTCGGTTTTATACCGAAATGTAAAATTATGGAATTTTTCCAAATGTACTGCCGTTTTGGCTTTATGCCAAATTTAGTAAGATGAAGAAAGTTAATTAACATTAATATGTGAATTTAATAATTTGAAGTAACTTGATATGGATTTCTAAATGTATGCATGCAAGAAAGTCGGTTTTATACCTTAATGTAAAATTATGGAATTTTTTCCAAATGCACTGCTTTTATGGTCTTATGTCAACTTGAGTAAGATGGTGAGGGTTAATTTATTATTTCTAATATGTTAAGCTAATGATTTGAAGCAACTTGATATGGATTTCTAAATGTGTAAATGTAAGAAAGCCGGTTTTATACCTAAATGTAAAATTCTGGAATTTTCCAAACGCACTGCCGTTTGCCTTTATGCCAACATCAGTAAGGTGGAGTATATTAATTAACTTTAATATGTGAAGCTAATGAATTGAAGCAACTTGATATGGATTTCCAAATTTGTACATGCCGGAAAATCGGTTTTATACCTAAATGTAAAATTATGGAATTTTTCCAAATGCACTGCCGTTTTGGCTTTATGCCAACTTCTGTAAGATGAAGAAAGATATATAACTTTAATATGTGAATTTAATAATTTGAAGTAACTTAATATAGATTTCTAAATGTGTGCATGCAAGAAAATCGGTTTTATTCCTAAATGTAAAATTGTGGAATTTTTCCAAATGCCATGCCGTTTTGGCGTTATGCCAACTTCTGTAGGATGACGAATGTTAATTAACCTTAATATGTGAAGATAATGATTTGAATCAACTTGATATGGATTGCTAAATGTTTAAATGCAGGAAAGTCGGTTTTATACCTAAATGTAAAATTATGAATTTTTTTCCAAATGCACTGCCTTTATGGTCTAATGTCAACTCGAATAAGATGGTGAGGGTTAATTTATTAATTTAAAGATGTTAAGCTAATGATTTGAAGCAAGTGGATATGGATTTCTAAATGTGTTTTATACCTAAATGTAAAATTCTAGGATTTTCCAAATGCACAGCCGTTTTGGCTTTATGCCAACTTCTGTAAGCTGAAGAAAGTTAATTAAATTTAATATGTGAATTTAATAATTTGAAGTAACTTGATATGGATTTCTAAATGTGTGCATGCAAGAAAGTCGGTTTTATACCTTAATGTAAAATTATGGAATTTTTTCCAAATGCACTGCCTTTATGGTCTAATGGGAACTCGAATAAGATGGTGAGGGTTAATTTATTAATTTTAATATGTTAAGCTAATGATTTGAAACAACTTGATATGGATTTCTAAATGTGTACATGCAAGAAAGTCGGTTTTATACCTAAATGTAAAATTATGGAATTTTTTCCAAATGCACTGCCTTTATGGTCTAATGTCAACTCGAATAAAATGGTGAGGGTTAATTTATTAATTTTAATAAGTTAGGCTAATGATTTGAAGCAACTTGATATGAATTTCTAAATGTTTAAATGCAAGAAAATCGGTTATACCTAAATGTAAAATTGTGGAATTTTTCCAAATGCATTGCCATTTTGGCTTTATACCAACTTCTGTAAGATGACGAATGTTAATTAACTTTAATATGTGAAGCTTATGATTTGAATCAACTCGATATGGACTGCCAATTGTTTAAATGCAGGAATATCGGTGTTATATCTAAATGTATAATTGTGGAATTTTTCCAAATGCTCTGCCGTTATGGCTTTATGCCAACTTCTGTAAGATGACGAAAGTTAATTAACTTTAATATGTGAATTTAATAATTTGAAGTAACTTGATATGGATTTCTAAATGTATGCATGCAAGAAAGTCGGTTTTATACCTAAATGTAAAATTATGGAATTTTTTCCAAATACACTGCCGTTATGGCCTTATGTCAACTTAAGTAAGATGAAGAAAGTAAATTAACTTTAATATATGAATTTAAAAATTTGAAACAACTTGATATGAATTTCTAAATGTGTACATGCAAGAAAGTCGGTTTTATACCTAATTGTAAAATTCTGGAATTTTCCAAATGCACAGCCGTCTTGGCTTTATGCCAACTTCAGTAAGATGAAGAAGATTAATTAACTTTCATATGTGAAGCTAATGATTTGAAGCAACTTGATATGGATTTCTAAATGTGAACATGCCAGAAATTCGGTTTTATACCTAAATGAAAAATTGTGGAATCTTTCCAAATGCACTGCCGTCTTGGCTTTATGCCCACCTCAGTAAGATGAAGAAGATTAGTTAACTTTAAAGTGTTAAGCTAATGATTTGAAGCAACTTGATATGGATTTCTAAATGTGTACATGCAAGAAAGTCGGTTTTATACCTAAATGTAAAATTATGAAATTTTTTCCAAATGCACTGCCTTTATGGTCTAATGTTAACTCGAATAAGATGGTGAGGGTTAATTTATTAATTTAAATATGTTAAGCTAATGATTTGAAGCAACTGGATATGGATTTCTAAATGTGTTTTATACCTTAATGTAAAATTCTGGGATTTTCCAAATGCACTGCCGTTTTGGCTTTATGCCAACTTCTGTAAGCTGAAGAAAGTTAATAAAATTTAATATGTGAATTTAATAATTTGAAGTAACTTGATATGGATTTCTAAATGTGTGCATGCATGAAAGTCGGTTTTATACCTAAATGTAAAATTATGGAATTTTTTCCAAATGCACTGCCTTTATGGTCTAATGGGAACTCGAATAAGATGGTGAGGGTTAATTTATTAATTTTAATATGTTAAGCTAATGATTTGAAACAACTTGATATGGATTTCTAAATTTGTACATGCAAGAAAGTCGGTTTTATACCTAAATGTAAAATTCTGGAATTTTTTCCAAATGCACTGCCGTTTTGGCTTTATGCCAACTTCTTTAAGATGAAGAAAGTTAATTAACTTTCATATGTGAATATAATAATAAGAAGTAACTTGATAGGGATTTCTAAATGTGTGCATGCAAGAAAGTCGGTTTTATACCTAAATGTAAAATTATGGAATTTTTTCCAAATGCACTGCCTTTATGGTCTAATGTTAACTCGAATAAAATGGTGAGGGTTAATTTATTAATTTTAATATGTTAAGCTAATGATTTGAAGCAACTTGATATGAATTTCTAAATGTGTAAATGCAAGAAAATCGGTTTTATACCTAAATGTAAAATTGTGGAATTTTTCCAAATGCATTGCCATTTTGGCTTTATACCAACTTCTGTAAGACGACGAATGTTAATTAACTTTAATATGTGAATCTTATGATTTGAAACAACTCGATATGGATTGATAATGTTTAAATGCAGGAATATCGGTGTTATATCTAAATGTATAATTGTGGAATTTTTCCAAATGCTCTGCCGTTATGGCTTTATGCCAACTTCTGTAAGATGACGAAAGTTAATTAACTTTAATATGTGAATTTAATAATTTGAAGTAACTTGATATGGATTTCTAAATGTATGCATGCAAGAAAGTCGGTTTTATACCTTAATGTAAAATTATGGAATTTTTTCCAAATGCCATGCCGTTTTGGCTTTATGCCAACTTCTGTAAGATGACGAATGTTAATTTACCTTAATATGTGAAGCTAATGATTTGAATCAACTTGATATGGATTGCTAAATGTTTAAATGCAGGAAAGTCGGTTTTATACCTAAATGTAAAATTATGAAATTTTTTCCAAATGCACTGCCTTTATGGTCTAATGTCAACTCGAATAAGATGGTGAGGGTTAATTTATTAATTTAAATATGTTAAGCTAATGATTTGAAGAAACTGGACATGGATTTCTAAATGTGTTTTATACCTAAATGTAAAATTCTGGGATTTTCCAAATGCACAGCCGTTTTGGCTTTATGCCAACTTCTGTAAGCTGAAGAAAGTTAATTAAATTTAATATGTGAATTTAATAATTTGAAGTAACTTGATATGGATTTCTAAATGTGTGCATGCAAGAAAGTCGGTTTTATACCTAAATGTAAAATTATGGAATTTTTTCCAAATGCACTGCCTTTATGGTCTAATGGGAACTCGAGTAAGATGGTGAGGGTTAATTTATTAATTTTAATATGTTAAGCTAATGATTTGAAACAACTTGATATGGATTTCTAAATTTGTACATGCAAGAAAGTCGGTTTTATACCTAAATGTAAAATTCTGGAATTTTTTCCAAATTTACTGCCGTTTTGGCTTTATGCCAACTTCTTTAAGATGAAGAAAGTTAATTAACTTTCATATGTGAATATAATAATAAGAAGTAACTTGATATGGATTTCTAAATGTGTGCATGCAAGAAAGTCGGTTTTATACCTAAATGTAAAATTATGGAATTTTTTCCAAATGCACTGCCTTTATGGTCTAATGTCAACTCGAATAAAATGGTGAGGGTTAATTTATTAATTTTAATAAGTTAGGCTAATGATTTGAAGCAACTTGATATGAATTTCTAAATGTTTAAATGCAAGAAAATCGGTTATACCTAAATGTAAAATTGTGGAATTTTTCCAAATGCATTGCCATTTTGGCTTTATACCAACTTCTGTAAGATGACGAATGTTAATTAACTTTAATATGTGAAGCTTATGATTTGAATCAACTCGATATGGACTGCCAATTGTTTAAATGCAGGAATATCGGTGTTATATCTAAATGTATAATTGTGGAATTTTTCCAAATGCTCTGCCGTTATGGCATTATGCCAAATTTAGTAAGATGAAGAAAGTTAATTAACTTTAATGTGTGAAGCTAATGAATTGAAGCAACTTGATAAGGATTTCTAAATTTGTACATGCCAGAAAGTCGGTTTTATACCTAAATGTAAAATTATGGAATTTTTTCCAAATGCACTGCCGTTATGGTCTTATGTCAACTTCTGTAAGATGAAGGAAGTTAATTAACTTTAATATGTGAATTTAATAATTTGAAGTAACTTTATATATATTTCTAAATGTGTTCAGGCAAGAAATTCGGTTTTATACCTAAATGAAAAATTGTGGACTTTTTCCAAATGCACTGCTGTTTTTGCTTTATGTGAACTTCTCTAAGATGACGAAGGTTAATTAACTTTAATATGTTAAGCTAAAGATTTGAAGCAACTTGATATGGATTTTCAAATGTGTACATGCAAGAAAGTCGGTTTCAAACCTAAATGTAAAATTATGGAATTTTTCCAAATGCACTGCCGTTTTGGCTTTAAGCCAACTTCTGTAAGATGAAGAAGGTTAATTAAATTTAATATGTGCATTTAATAATTTGAAGTAACTTAATGTGGATTTCTAAATTTGTACATGCAAGAAAGTCGGTTTCATACCTAAATGAAAAATTGTGGAATTTTTCCAAATGCACTGCCGTTTTGGCTTTATGCCAACTTCTGTGAAATGACGAAGGTAAATTAACTTGAATATGTGACGTTAATGATTTGAATCAACTCGATTTGGATTGCTAAATGTTTAAATGCAGGAAAATCGGTTTTATACCTAAATGAAAAATTGTGGAATTTTTCCAAATGCTCTGCCGTTATGGCATCATGCAGACTTTAGTAAGATGACGAAGGTTAATTAACTTTAATATGTTAAGCTAATGATTTGAAGCAACTTGATATGGATTTCCAAATGTGTACATGCAAGAAAGTCGGTTTTATATCTAAATGAAAAATTTTTGGAATTTTTCCAAATGCACTGCCGTTTTTGCTTTCTGCAAACTTCTGAAAGATGAAGAAAGTTAATTAACTTTAATATGTGAATTTAATAATTTGAAGTAACTTGATATGGACTTCTAAATGTGTTCAGGCAAGAAAGTCGGTTTCATACCTAAATGAAAACTTGTGGAATTTTTCCAAATGCACTGTCGTTTTTGCTTTATGTGAACTTCTGTAAGATGACGAAGGTTAATTAACTTTAATATGTTAAGCTAATGATTTGAAGCAACTTGATAAGGATTTCTAAATTTGTACATGTCAGAAAATCGGTTTTAAAACTAAATGTAAAATTATGAAATTTTTTCAAATGCACTGCCGTTTTGGCTTAATGCCAACTTCTTTAAGATGAAGAAAGTTAATTAACTTGAATATGTAAATTTAATAATTTGAAACAACTTGATATGAATTTCTAAATCTGTACATACAAGAAAGTCGGTTTTATACCTAAATGTAAGATTATGGAATTTTTCCAAATGCTCTGCCGTTTTGGCTTTATGCCAACTTCTGTAAGATGAAGAAAGTTAATTAACTTTAATATGTGAATTTAATAATTTGAAGTAACTTGATATCGATTTCTAAATGAGTATTTGCAAGAAAGTCAGTTTCATACCTAAATGAAAAACTGTGGAAATTTTCCAAATGCATTGCCGTTTTTGCTTTATGCGAACTTCTGTAAGATGACGAAGGTTAATTAACTTTAATATGTGAAGCTAATGATTTGATACAATTTGACATGGATTTCTAAATGTGTACATGCAAGAAAATCGGTTTTATACCTAAATGTAAAATTGTGGAATTTTCCAAATGCACTACCGTTTTGACTTTATGCCAACTTCTGTAAGATGAAGAAAGTTAATTAACTTTATTTTGTGAAGCTAATGATTTGAAGCAACTCGATATGGATTTCTAAATTTGTACATGTCAGAAAATCGGTTTTATAACTAAATGTAAAATTGTGGAATTTTTCCAAATGCACTGCCGTTTTGGCTTTATGCCAACTTCTTTAAGATGGAGAAAGTTAATTAACTTTAATTTGTGAAGCTAATGATTTGAAGCAACTCGATATGGATTTCTAAATTTGTACATGTCAGAAAATCGGTTTTATAACTAAATGTAAAATTGTGGAATTTTTCCAAATGCACTGCCGTTTTGGCTTTATGCCAACTTCTTTAAGATGAGGAAAGTTAATTAACTTTAATATGTGAATTTAATAATTTGAAACAACTTGATATGGATTTCTAAATCTGTACATGCAAGAAAGTAGGTTTTATACCTAAATGTAAGATTATGGAATTTTTCCAAATACACTGCCGTTGTGGCTTTATGCCAACTTCTTTAAGATGGAGAAAGTTAATTAACTTGAATATGTGAACTTAATAATTTGAAACAACTTGATATGGATTTCTAAATCTGTACATGCAAGAAAGTAGGTTTTATACCTAAATGTAAGATTATGGAATTTTTCCAAATACACTGCCGTTTTGGCTTTATGCCAACTTCTGTAAGATGAAGAAAGTTAATTAACTTTAATTTGTGAAGCTAATGATTTGAATCAATTTGATATGGATTTCTAAATTTGTACATGTCAGAAAATCGGTTTCATACCTAAATGAAAAACTGTGGAAATTTTCCAAATCCATTGCCGTTTTTGCTTTATGCGAACTTCTGTAAGATGACGAAGGTTAATTAACTTTAATATGTGAAGCTAATGATTTGATACAATTTGACATGGATTTCTAAATGTGTACATGCAAGAAAATCGGTTTTATACCTAAATGTAAAATTGTGGAATTTTTCCAAATGCACTACCGTTTTGACTTTATGCAAACTTCTGTAAGATGAAGAAAGTTAATTAACTTTAATTTGTGAAGCTAATGATTTGAAGCAACTCTATATGGATTTCTAAATTTGTACATGTCAGAAAATCTGTTTTATAACTAAATGTAAAATTGTGGAATTTTTCCAAATGCACTGCCGTTTTGGCTTTATGCCAACTTCTTTAAGATGGAGAAAGTTAATTAACTTGAATATGTGAACTTAATAATTTGAAACAACTTGATATGGATTTCTAAATCTGTACATGCAAGAAAGTCGGTTTTATAACTAAATGTAAGATTATGGAATTTTTCCAAATACACTGCCGTTTTGGCTTTATGCCAACTTCTGTAAGATGAAGAAAGTTTATTAACTTGAATATGTGAATTTAATAATTTGAAGTAACTTGATATGGATTTCTAAATGTGTACATGCAAGAAAATCGGTTTTATACCTAAATGTAAAATTATGGAATTTTTCAAATGCACTGCCGTTTTGGCTTTATGCACACTTCTGTAAAATGAAGAAAGTTTATAAACTTGAATATGTGAATTTAATAATTTGAAGTAACTTGATATGGATTTCTAAATGTGTACATGCAAGAAAATCGGTTTTATACCTAAATGTAAAATTGTGGAATTTTTCCAAATGCACTACCGTTTTGACTTTATGCCAACTTCTGTAAGATGAAGAAAGTTAATTAACTTTATCTTGTGAAGCTAATGATTTGAAGCAACTCGATATGGATTTCTAAATTTGTACATGTCAGAAAATCGGTTTTATAACTAAATGTAAAATTGTGGAATTTTTCCAAATGCACTGCCGTTTTGGCTTTATGCCAACTTCTTTAAGATGGAGAAAGTTAATTAACTTGACTAAGTGAACTTAATAATTTGAAACAACTAGATATGGATTTCTAAATCTGTACATGCAAGAAAGTCGGTTTTATACCTAAATGTAAGATTATGGAATTTCTCCAAATGCACTGCCGTTTTGGCTTTATGCCAACTTCTGTAAGATGAAGAAAGTTAATTAACTTTAATATGTGAATTTAATAATTTGAAGCAACTTGATATGGATTTCGAAATACGTACTTGCAAGAAAATCGGTTTTATACCTAAATGTAAGATTATGGAATTTTTCAAAATGCTCTGCCGTTTTGGCTTTATGCCAACTTCTGTAAGATGAAGAAATTGAATTAACTTTAATATGTGAATTTAATGATTTGAGGCATCTTGATATGGATTCCTAAATGTTTACATGCACGAAAGTCGGTTTTATACCTAAATGTAAAATTGTGGAATTTTTCCAAATGCACTGCCGTTTTGGCTTTATGCCAACTTCTTTAAGATGGAGAAAGTTAATTAACTTGAATATGTGAACTTAATAATTTGAAACAACTTGATATGGATTTCTAAATCTGTACATGCAAGAAAGTCGGTTTTATACCTAAATGTAAGATTATGGAATTTTTCCAAATACACTGCCGTTTTTGGTTTATGCGAACTTCTGTAAGATTACGAAGGTTAATTAACTTAAATATGTTACGCCAATGATTTGAAGCAACTTGATGTGGATTTCTAAATGTTTAAATGCAGGAAAATCGGTTTTAAACCTAAATGTAAAATTGTGGAATTTTTCGAAATGCACTGCCGTTATGGAGTATTATGTAAATTTAGTAAGATGAAGAAAGTTAATTAACTTTAATATGTGAAGCTAATGACTTAAAGCAACTTGATATGGATTTCTAAATTTGTACATGCCAGAAAATCGGTTTTAAAACTAAATGTAAAATTGTGGAATTTTTCCAAATGCACTGCCGTTATGGCTTTATGCCAATTTTAGTAAGATGAAAAAAGTTTATTAACTTGAACATGTGAAGCTAATGATTTGAAGCAACTTGATATGGATTTCTAAATTTGTACCTGCCAAAAAAACGGATTTATAACTAAATGTCAAATTGTGGAATTTTTCCAAATGCACTGCCGCTTTGGCTTTATGCCAACTTCTTTAAGATGGAGAAAGTTAATTAACTTGAATATGTGAATTTAATAATTTGAAACAACTTGATATGGATTTCTAAATCTGTGCATGCAAGAAAGTCGGTTTTATACCTAAATGTAAGATTATGGAATTTTTCAAAATGCACTGCCGTTATGGAGTATTATGTCAAATTTAGTAAGATGAAGAAAGTTAATTACCTTTAATATGTGAAGCTAATGATTTGAAGCAACTTGATATGGATTTCTAAATTAGTACATGCCAAAAAAACGGTTTTATAACTAAATGTAAAATTGTGGAATTTTACCAAATGCACTGCCGTTTTGGCTTTATGCCAACTCCTTTAAGATGGAGAAAGTTAATTAACTTGAATATGTGAATTTAATAATTTGAAACAACTTGATATGGATTTCTAAATCTGTACATGTAAGAAAGTCGGTTTCATACCTAAATGAAAAACTGTGGAAATTTTCCAAATGCATTGCCGTTTTTGCTTTATGCGAACTTCTGTAAGATGACGAAAGTTAATTAACTTTAATATGTTAAGCTAATGATTTGAAGCAACTTGATATGGATTTCTAAATTTATACATGCCAAAAAAACGGTTTTATAACTAAATATAAAATTGTGGAATTTTACCAAATGCACTGCCGTTTTGGCTTTATGCCAACTCCTTTAAGATGGAGAAAGTTAATTAACTTGAATATGTGAATTTAATAATTTGAAACAACTTGATATGGATTTCTAAATCTGTACATGTAAGAAAGTCGGTTTCATACCTAAATGAAAAACTGTGGAAATTTTCCAAATGCATTGCCGTTTTTGCTTTATGCGAAGTTCTGTAAGATTACGAAGGTCAATTAACTTTAATATGTTACGCCAATGATTTGAAGCAACTTGATGTGGATTTCTAAATGTTTAAATGCAGGAAAATCGGGTTTAAACCTAAATGTAAAATTGCGGAATTTTTCCGAATGCACTGCCGTTATGGCTTTATGCCAACTTCAGAAAGATTAAGAAAGTTAATTAACTTGAATATGTGAATTTAATAATTTGAAACAACTTGATATGGATTTCTAAATGTGTACATGCAAAAAAGTCGGTTTTATACCTAAATGTAAAATTGTGGAATTTTTCCAAATGCACTGCCGTTATGGAGTATTATGTCAAATTTAGTAAGATGAAGAAAGTTAATTACCTTTAATATGTGAAGCTAATGATTTGAAGCAACTTGATATGGATTTCTAAATTTGTACATGCCAAAAAAACGGTTTTATAACTAAATGTAAAATTGTGGAATTTTACCAAATGCACTGCCGTTTTGGCTTTATGCCAACTCCTTTAAGATGGAGAAAGTTAATTAACTTGAATATGTGAATTTAATAATTTGAAACAACTTGATATGGATTTCTAAATCTGTACATGTAAGAAAGTCGGTTTCATACCTAAATGAAAAACTGTGGAAATTTTCCAAATGCATTGCCGTTTTTGCTATATGCGAACTTCTGTAAGATGACGAAGGTTAATTAACTTTAATATGTTAAGCTAATGATTTGAAGCAACTTGATATGGATTTCTAAATTTATACATGCCAAAAAAACGGTTTTATAACTAAATGTAAAATTGTGGAATTTTTAAAGATGCACTGCCGTTTTGGCTTTATGCCAACTTCTTTAAGATGGAGAAAGTTAATTAACTTGAATAAGTGAACTTAATAATTTGAAACAACTTGATATGGATTTCTATATACGTACTTGCAAGAAAATCGGTTTTATACCTAAATGTAAAATTGTGGAATTTTTCTAAATGCACTGCCGTTTTTGCTGTGTGCGAACTTCTGTAAGATGAAGAAAGTTAATTAACTTTAATATGTGAAGCTAATGATTTCAATCAATTTGATATGGATTTCTAAATGTGTACATGCCAGAAAATCGGTTTTATACCTAAATGTAAAATTGCGGAATTTTTCGAAATGCACTGCCGTTATGGAGTATTATGTAAATTTAGTAAGATGAAGAAAGTTAATTAACTTTAATATGTGAAGCTAATGACTTGAAGCAACTTGATATGGATTTCTAAATTTGTACATGCCAGAAAATCGGTTTTAAAACTAAATGTACAATTGTAGAATTTTTCCAAATGCACTGCCGTTATGGCTTTATGCCAATTTTAGTAAGATGAAAAAAGTTTATTAACTTGAATATGTGAAGCTAATGATTTGAAGCAAGTTGATATGGATTTCTAAATTTGTACATGCCAAAAAAACGGTTTTATAACTAAATGTAAAATTGTGGAATTTTTCCAAATGCACTGCCGTTTTGTCTTTATGCCAACTTCTTTAAGATGGAGAAAGTTAATTAACTTGAATAAGTGAACTTAATAATTTGAAACAACTTGATATGGATTTCTAAATCTGTACATGCAAGAAAGTCGGTTGTATACCTAAATGTAAGATTATGGAATTTCTCCAAATGCACTGCCGTTTTGGCTTTATGCTACTTCTGTAAGATGAAGAAAGTTAATTAACTTGAATATGTGAATTTAATAATTTGAAACAACTTAATATGGATTTCTAAATGTGTACATGCAAAAAAGTCGGTTTTATACCTAAATGTAAAATTGTGGAATTTTTCCAAATGCACTGCCGTTATGGAGTATTATGTCAAATTTAGTAAGATGAAGAAAGTTAATTAACTTTAATATGTGAAGCTAATGATTTGAAGCAACTTGATATGGATTTTTAAATTTGTACATGCCAAAAAAACGGTTTTATAACTAAATGTAAAATTGTGGAATTTTTCCAAATGCACTGCCGTTTTGGCTTTATGCCAACTCCTTTAAGATGGAGAAAGTTAATTAACTTTATATGTGAACTTAATAATTTGAAGTAACTTGATATGGATTTCTAAATCTGTACATGCAAGAAAGTCGGTTTCATACCTAAATGAAAAACTGTGGAAATTTTCCAAATGCATTGCCGTATTTGCTTTATGCGAACTTCTGTAAGATGACGAAGGTTTATTAACTTTAATATGTTAAGCTAATGATTTGAAGCAACTTGATAAGGATTTCTAAATTTGTACATGTCAGAAAATCGGTTTTAAAACTAAATGTAAAATTATGAAATTTTTTCAAATGCACTGCCGTTTTGGCTTAATGCCAACTTCTTTAAGATGAAGAAAGTTAATTAACTTGAATATGTAAATTTAATAATTTGAAACAACTTGATATGAATTTCTAAATCTGTACATACAAGAAAGTCGGTTTTATACCTAAATGTAAGATTATGGAATTTTTCCAAATGCTCTGCCGTTTTGGCTTTATGCCAACTTCTGTAAGATGAAGAAAGTTAATTAACTTTAATATGTGAATTTAATAATTTGAAGTAACTTGATATCGATTTCTAAATGAGTATTTGCAAGAAAGTCAGTTTCATACCTAAATGAAAAACTGTGGAAATTTTCCAAATGCATTGCCGTTTTTGCTTTATGCGAACTTCTGTAAGATGACGAAGGTTAATTAACATTAGAAATGTGTACATGCAAGAAAGTCGGTTTTATACCTAAATGTAAAATGATGGAATTTTTCCAAATGCACTGCCGTTTTGGCTTTATGCCAACTTCTGTAAGATGGAGAAAGTTAATTAACTTTAATATGTGAATTTAATAATTTGAAGTAAAATTTCGGAATTTTTCCAAATGCACTACCGTTTTTGCTTTATGCGAACTTCTGTAAGATGTCGAAGGTTAATTAACTCTAATATGTTACGCTAATGATTTGAAGCAACTTGATATGGATCTCTAAATGTGCACATGCAAGAAATTCGGTTTTATACCTAAATGTAAAATTGTGAAATTTTTTAAATGCTTTATGCCAACTTCTGTAAGATGAAGAAAGTAAATTAACTTTAATATGTGAAGTTAATGATTTGAGTCAATTTGATATGGATTTCTAAATGTGTACATGCCAGAATATCGATTTTATACCTAAATGTAAAATTGTGGAATTTTTCCAAATGCACTACCGTTATGGCCTTATGTCAACTTCTGTAAGATGAAGAAAGTTAATTAACTTTAATATGTGAAGCTAATGATTTGAATCAATTTGATATGGATTTCTAAATGTGTACATGCCAGAAAATCGGTTTTATACCTAAATGTAAAATTGTGCAATTTTTCCAAATGCACTACCGTTATGGCTTTATGCCAACTTTAATAAAATGAAGAAAGTTAATTAACTTTAATATGTGAAGCTAATGATTTGAAGCAATTTGATATGGATTTCTAAATGTGTACATGCCAGAATATCGGTTTTATACCTAAATGTAAAATTGTGGAATTTTTCCAAATGCACCACCGTTATGGCTTTATGCCAACTTTAGTAAGATGAAGAAAGTTAATTAACTTTAATATGTGAAGCTAACGATTTGAAGCAATTTGATATGGATTTCTAAATGTGTACATGCCAGAAAATCGGTTTTATACCGAAATGTAAAATTGTGGAATTTTTCCAAATGCACTGCCGTTTTGGCTTTATGCCAACTTCTGTAAGATGAAGAAAGGTAATTATCTTTAATATGTGAATTAAATAATTTGAAAAAACTTGATATGGATTTCTAAAAGTGTACATGCCAGAATATCGGTTTTATACCTAAAGGTAAAATTGTGAAATTTTTTAAATGCACTGCCGTTATGGCTTTATGCCAACTTCAGTAAGATAAAGAAGAATAATTAACTTTAATATGTGAATTAAATAATTTGAAAAAACTTGATATGGATTTCTAAAAGTGTACATGCCAGAATATCGGTTTTATGCCTAAAGGTAAAATTGTGAAATTTTTTAAATGCACTGTCGTTTTGGCTTTATGCCAAGTTCTGTAAAATGAGGAAAGTTAATTAACTTTAATATGTGAATTTAATAATTTGAAACAACTTGATATGGATTTCGAAAAGTGTGCATGCCAGAATATCAGTTTTATACCTAAATGTAAAATTGTGGAATTTTTTCAAATGCACTGCCGTTTTGGCTTTATGCCAACTTCTGTAAGATGAAGAAAGTTAATTTACTTTAATATGTGAAACTTATGATTTAAAGCAATTTGATAAGGATTTATAAATGTGTACATGCCAGAAAATCGGTTGTATACCTAAATGTAAAATTGTGGAATTTTTCCAAATGCATTGCCGTTTTGGCTCTATGCCAACTTCTGTAAGAAGAAGAAAGTTAATTAACTTTAATATGTGAATTTAATAATTTGAAGCAACTTGATATGGATTTCTAAATGTGTACATGCAAGAGAGTCGGTTTTATACCTAAATGTATAATTATGGAATTTTTTCCAAATGTACTGCCGTTATGGTCTTATGTCAACTTGAGTAAGATGAAGAAAGTTAATTAACTTTAATATGTGAATTTAATAATTTGAAACAACATTATAAGAATTTCTAAATGTGCACATGCAAGAAAGTCGGTTTTATACCTAAAGGTAAATTGTGGAATTTTTCCAAATGCACTGCCGTTATGGCTTAATGCACACTTCAGTGAGATGAAGAAGAATAATTAACTTTAATATGTGAATTTAATAATTTGAAACAATTTGATATGGATTTCTAAAAGTGGACATGCCAGAATATCGGTTTTAAACCTAAATGTAAAATTGTGGAATTTTCCAAAAGCACTACCGTTATGGCTTCATGCCACCTTTAGTAAGATGAAGAAAGTCAATTAACTTTAATATGTGAATTTAATAATTTGAAACAACGTTTTGTGGATTTCTAATTGTGCACATGCAAGGAAGTCGGTTTTATACCTAAAGGTAAAATTGTGGAATTTTTCCAAATGCACTGATTATGGCTTTTTGCAAATTATTCAAATGTATTGTTCAATTTTAAAATTATTTTATTTGCCGTCATCTCGGCTTAGTTGTCAAGTATAAAGTGCTCGTTAAAATTATTCCTAACTTAGCTCAAGCCACCAACCCGCATCGCCTTGTGGCTCCTCTGCTGACGTTTTGCTGACCTTGCGCCTCGTGCATGGTGATTGTTTACTTTGATGTCTGGCCAATGTTCTCACGCAAAATGTGCTGACTTAGCGACATGTGCAGAGTGGTAGGCTCTTATTACGACGGGAATTATTGTGTGTCGTTTCCTCGCGATAACTCCTCCCCTTCTAAATGGAGAACGTCCTCGGTCCTCAAAGAAGCGGTTTTAATTGCAGTTTCAACGGATTTGGCTATGATAATCTCTCTCTTGGTCCTCCTTATCCTGAGAAGGACGTAAACAGTGAATGCCATGATTAATAAGACACCAAAGGCTGAGAAACCTGTAACGTGGCCATAATGGATTGATCGCTGCAGGTGATTGATCCCTTGAACATTCTCTAGATTCACATGGTGAAGGTAAGAAGCGCTTAATATTTCTGTGTGCTGCGTCAAGTTGATTGTAGAAGCCCATGGAGTTTCAGATTTTAGAGGCAATGTAGAATTTTCGTTATAAAAAGTCGTACCATTAATCTTTACGTTGTTTTTGAAGACCACGAGGTATGTTCCGTTGACCGTAATAGGGACCTCATTATTTTCCTCGATGACAGCCAATCGGTCATTGATGACAACAAGGCCGTCACTTATCGGTGAAATTGGTGTGAGGTTGTTAAATGTTGTACTGCAATTAGCGGTGTTGCGAGTCAGTAGTTGCAGAGCGCATGATGTAGTCGGAGATGGTAAGCAAAACGTTGGTGTTGTGTCGCTGCAGTTCTTTACGGCTACGGTATGGTTATAACACTTGGCTAAGATGGATTCTTCAAGGTGCAGGATTTGGTGGCCATGAGCTACCGGTAAAATAGTAATTTTCTTATATCTAAACATAGGAATCGGATATCTTATTAAAAAGTAAATTATGTTATTATACTGTAATATCTTAATTCTAGCCACTGCCATAACATCGGCCACGGTAAGGTCAGTGAAGTGCTCGTCTCCTGTTATGAAATTTATTTTGTTACTGTCTAAGAGAATGGGACTTAAGACCCCAATTTTGGCGAAAGTGACAGCTGTTATAATGTTATTTAATTCTGTAATAATTGCTCTGTTTCTAGCCAGAAGAATGTCATAAAGGTGACCGGTGTTTATTTCTCTTTCTTTTGTTAATTTCAGGATTTTATTTACTGTAATGGTAAGATTATTGATTTCTTTCTGTACCTGGGTGTTTATGGTAAACTGTCTGTCCTGCGAGTTAATTAGCTGTTCTTCTGTGTTCATTAATCTATTGAAGTCGTCATGGTCAGGAGTTCCAGTAATGTATTTCAGGACTGTCCCTAGGGCATTCAGGCTTCTCGTCTGTCTGTGGTGAGCGTTTATCATTTGTATCAGTCGACTTATCTGCTTTATGTCCGCGTCTAGTAACTTCCTCATATGTGACTGAGGAAAGTGGTCTGTGGCATTAATTGTCTCGTCTCTCAGTAATTCGTAGAGTGTCAAGTTGGTAACATGCTTGATGTGTCCTGAATTCTCCCAAATTACAAGGTCCTCACCGACCACCGGAATGTACCTTGCATTGGTATAGTCGATTAACCTTCCTGTCGTTGCCGATATTGATATGGCCAAAATTATGAAAATCCTAAAAACATATATGAAACTTTTTTGTTAATTGTTTATCATTAGAATCACCTAGGTTCTAGATTAAGTTTAACGAAGGTTGTCTTTATGGACCCTTCTCCCTTTTATTAAAACTGTTGTACCCAAGTCTTTTTCCACCTCTTCCTCAGTATAAAGAGGCGTAAGCTTATTGCCTAGTCTCCTGTTATTTTTAACAAGTACTTTTCTCCAACAGGGAACTCCCTATCCTGCCTGTTCTTATTATGAGTTGTTAGTTCTCTTTCCTGTGCGTTTCTTAAGCGGCATGGTATTTGGTTGTCATCTCTAATTGAACGAAATACTGTAAGGGGCTTCATCCCCGTTACTGTGTGAATGGACCTGTTATACTCAATCGTAGCTAAAAGGACAATTTCCTCAACATCATCAAGATTTTTGTCAAGTTTAAGGCATCGTGCTATTTCCATTAGTGTGCTATGGAATCGCTCCACCTGACCATTTGATGTGCTATGTAGTGGTGGAGCATTCGCAATGTCGATATTGAAGTGATTCTTTAATGTAGCTTTGATGCTGTGTGAATTCAGCGACTTCTCATTGTCGCAATAAACTATTCGAGTACCGAAAAACATGTTGAGTAACTGAAGGAGCTGTGGTTTGACATCTACTATCGTTCTTGATTTCAACGACTGTACTATCGCAAATTTTGAAAACTTGTCGATGCACGTCAAGAAGAACTTGGACCCGGTAGAAAATGTGTCAATGTGAAGAATTTCTCCACAATATGTTGGTATGGGCGTTTGAGCGATAAGCTGTTTCTTCTTGCAAGTTCGACAATTTCCCACAAATTGTTTAACTTTTTTCTCCATTTTTGGAAAGAAATAATCCTCTAGAATTTGTTTTGTGTTCTCCTGCGCTGCTCGATGCGCTCTGTTATGTTCAGCAGCGATAATTTCCTGCTGCTCATTCGGATTCGTAATGTCGTTAACGAATTTCTCCGTATGTCTGAATTTAACTGTTGGAAACATTTCGACCAGTTCGTGCTGAAACTGTGCAAGTGCATGCAGATCGCGGTGTATTGCGTTTACTGCTGTTGTGTTTACGGCCTCCTGTAAAAGTTCTAATAAATCCTTTTTTTCTCGGTAAGAAATGATATGCCTTGTCTTTTTTCCAAAAATTATAAAAGTTTTTCTTTGAGGTTCTGTACCTACCTCCACAATAATCTGGTTGCGGAAGCAATTTACCGGTTTTTCCGATCTTTCAATTGTATGGGTTGATGATTCCTCGCTATGAATTGTCTCGATGCTCGTGTTATCTAAAGCATTTATATGTTGCCTAGATAGAGCGTCTGCCACCACATTTTCCTTTCCTGGTTTGTAGATTAGCTTTGCGTTGCATTCGTCTATGAAGGCTTTCCATCTTTTAATTTTCGAATTAGGATTCCTATCCGAAACCGCAAAGGTCAGCAGCTGGTGGTCAGTATAAACATTAAGTTTTGTAACGCCGTACAGGTAGTTTCTAAGAGCTTTCAATGCCCATACAATAGCTAACAATTCCCTTTCATTGGTAGCGTAATGCTCCTCGCTCCCGGACAGAGTGCGAGAAATCATGGTAATCGGTTTGCCCTCCTGAGAGAGGACGGCGCCTATAGCATGAGCCGACGCGTCAGTAGTTAGATCGGATGGTTTGTTAAAATCTGGGTACGTCAGGGTTACATCCTCTGACGCTAAAATTTCTTTAATTGTTTCGAGGTCTTTTTCTGTTCATCCGTCAAATCAATTCTGATTTTTTTTGATTGGGACGCAGTAACTCGACCGTATTCGCCTCTCATGATGCTCGACAATGGTTTTGATATTCTAGCGAAATATTTTCTTATAAAACATCTATAATAACCCACTAGACCTAGGAATGATCTGAGTCCCCTTAGAGTGGTGGGCTCAGGGAAACTTCGTATTGTGTCGACTTTGTCTGGACACGTTTTTATTCCTCCTTGTGAAACTAAGAACCCCAGGTATTCGACCTCAGTCCTAAAAAATTTGGATTTTTCAACCGACACTCTCATGTTGGCCCTAAATAATTCATTTAAAATTGATTCTATATCTTTCAGATGCTGCTGTTTGTTTTCCGAAAAAAATAATAACATCGTCTACATAGACAAAACAGCTTT
>NW_024395426.1:0-13192 GCF_016617805.1 Bactrocera tryoni | reverse complement strand
AATGATTTGAAGCAACCAATATCGACTGCTAAATGGGTATATACAAGAAAATCGACTTTATACCTGAATATAAGAATGTCGAATTCTTCCAAATGCACTGCCGTTATGGCTTTATGTCAACTTCAGTAAGATTAAGAAATTTAATTAACTTAAGTAAGTTAAACTAATGATTTGAAGCAACTCAATATCGATTGCTAAATGTGTATACACAAGAAAGTCGACTTTATACCTGAACATAAGATTGTCGATTTCTTCCAACTGCATTGCCGTTATGGCTTTATGTCAACTCAGGTAAGATGAAGAAGGCTAATTAACATAAATATGGTAAACGAATGATTTAAGGCAATTCAGCATCGACTTCTAAGTGTGTGTATACAAGAAAATAGATTTTATATCCGAATATAAGAATGTCGAATTCTTCCAAATGCACTGCCGTTATGGCTTTATATCAACTTCTGTAAGATTAAGAAGTTTAATTAACTTAATTATGTTAAACTAATGATTTGAAGCAACTCAATATCGATTGCTAAATGTGTATACACAAGAAAGTCGACTTTATACCTGAATATAAGAATGTCGAATTCTTCCAAATACACTGCTGTTATGGCTTTATGTCAACATCACTAAGATGAAGAAGGTTAATTAACTTAAATATGTTAAATTAATGATTTAAAGCAACTCAATATCGACTGCTAAATGTGTATATACAGGAAAATCGACTTTATACCTGAATATAAGAATGTCGAATTCTTCCAAATGCACTGCCGTTATGGCTTTATGACAACTTTAGTAAGATGAGGAAGGTTAATTAACTTAAATATGTTAAATTAATGATTTAAAGCAACTCAATATCGACTGCTAAATGTGTATATACAAGAAAATCGACTTTATACCTGAATATAAGAATGTCGAATTCTTCCAAATGCACTGCCGTTATCGCTTTATGTCAATTTCAGTAAAATGAAGAAGGTTAATGAACTTAAATATGTTAAATTAATGATTTAAGGCAATTCAATATCGACTGCTAAATGTCTATATACAAGAAAATCGACTTTATACCTGACTATAAGAATGTCGAATTCTTCCAAATGCACTGCCGTTATCGCTTTATGTCAATTTCAGTAAAATGAAGAAGAATAATTAACTTAAATATGTTAAACTAATGATTTAGGGCTTTTCAATATCGACTGCTAAATGTTAATATACAAGAACATCGACTTTATACCTGAATATAAGAATGTCGAATTCTTTCAAATGCACTGCCGTTATGGCTTTATGACAACTTTAGTAAGATGAGGAAGGTTAATTAAATTAAATATGTTAAATTAATGATTTAAAGCAACTCAATATCGACTGCTAAATGTGTATATACAAGAAAATCGACTTTATACCTGAATATAAGAATGTCGAATTCTTCCAAATGCACTGCCGTTATGGCTTTATGTCAACTTCAGTAAGATGAAGAAAGTTAATTAACTTAAATATTTTAAATTAATGATTTAAAGCAACTCAATATCGACTGCTAAATGTGTATATACAAGAAAATCGACTTTATACCTGAATATAAGAATGTCAAATTCTTCCAAATGCACTGCCGTTATGGCTTTATGTCAACTTCGGTTAGATGAAGAAGTTTAATTAACTTAAGTATGTAAAACTAATGATTATAAGCAACTCAATATCGATTGCTAAATTTGTATTCACAAGAAAGTCGACTTTATACCTGAACATAAGATTGTTGCTAATTAATTTAAATATGTTAAATTAATGATGCAAGGCAATTCAATATCGACTGCTAAATTGGTATATACAAGAAAATCGACTTTATACCTGAATATAAGAATGTCGAATTCTTCCAAATGCACTGCCGTTATGGCTTTATGTCAACTTCTGTAAGATTAAGAAGTTTAATTAACTTAATTATATTAAACTAATGATTTGAAGCAACTCAATATCGATTGCTAAATGTGTATACACAAGAAAGTCGACTTTATACCTGAACACAAGATTGTCGATTTCTTCCAACTGCATTGCCGTTATGGCCTTATGTCAACTATGGTAAGATGAAGAATGCTAATTAACTTAAATATGGTACATTAATGATACAAGGCAATTCAATATCGACTGCCAAATGTGTATATGAAGGAAATTGACTTTATACCTGAATATAAGAATGTCGAATTCTTCCAACTGCATTGCCGTTATGGCTTTATGTCAACTCAGGTAAGATGAAGAAGGCTAATTAACATAAATATGGTAAACGAATGATTTAAGGCAATTCAGCATCGACTTCTAAATGTGTGTATACAAGAAAATCGATTTTATATCCGAATATAAGAATGTCGAATTCTTCCAAATGCACTGCCGTTATGGCTTTATGTCAACTTCTGTAAGATTAAGAAGTTTAATTAACTTAATTATGTTAAACTAATGATTTGAAGCAACTCAATATCGATTGCTAAATGTGTATACACAAGAAAGTCGACTTTATACCTGAATATAAGAATGTCGAATTCTTCCAAATACACTGCTGTTATGGCTTTATGTCAACATCACTAAGATGAAGAAGGTTAATTAACTTAAATATGTTAAATTAATGATTTAAAGCAACTCAATATCGACTGCTAAATGTGTATATACAGGAAAATCGACTTTATACCTGAATATAAGAATGTCGAATTCTTCCAAATGCACTGCCGTTATGGCTTTATGTCAATTTCAGTAAAATGAAGAAGAATAATTAACTTAAATATGTTAAACTAATGATTTGAAGCAACTCAATATCGATTGCTAAATTTGTATTCACAAGAAAGTCGACTTTATACCTGAACATAAGATTGTTGATTTTTTCCAACTGCACTGCCGTTATGGCTTTATGTCAACTCCGGTAAGATGAAGAAGGCTAATTATCTTAAATATATTAAATTAATGATTTAAGACAGTTCAATATGGACTGCTAATTGTTATTATACAAGAACATCGACTTTATACCTGAATATAAGAATGTCGAATTCTTTAAAATGCACTGCCGTTATGGCTTTATGTCAACTTCAGTAAGATGAAGAAAGTTAATTAACTTAAATATGGTAAATTAATGATTTAAAGCAATTCAAGATCGACTGCTAAATGTGTATATACAAGAAAATTGACTTAATACCTGAATATAAGATTGTCGAATTCTTCCAAATGCACTGCCGTTATGGCTTTATGTCAACTTCGGTAAGATGAAGAAGTTTATTTAACTTAACTATGTAAAACTAATGATTATAAGCAACTCAATATCGATTGCTAAATTTGTAATCACAAGAAAGTCGACGTTATACCTGAACATAAGATTGTTGATTTTTTCCAACTGCACTGCCGTTATGGCTTTATGTCATCTCCGGTAAGATGAAGAAGGCTAATTAACTTAAATATATTAAATTAATGATTTAAGGCAATTCAATATGGACTGCTTAATGTGTATATCTGAATATAAGAATGTCGAATTCTTCCAAATACACTGCCGTTATGGCTTTATGTCAACTTCAGTAAGATGAGGAAGGTGAATTAACTTAAATATGTTAAATTAATGATTTAAAGCAACTCAATATCGATTGCTAAATTTGTAATCACAAGAAAGTCGACTTTATACCTGAATATAAGATTGCTGATTTTTTCCAACTGCACTGCCGTTATGGCTTTATGTCATCTCCGGTAAGATGAAGAAGGCTAATTAACTTAAATATATTAAATTATTGATTTAAGGCAATTCAATATGGACTGCTAAATGTGTATATACAAGAAAATCGACTTTATACCTGAATATAAGAATGTCGAATTCTTCCAAATGCACTGCCGTTATGGCTTTATGTCAACTTCAGGAAGATGAGGAAGGTTAGTTAACTAAAATGTGTTAAATTAATGATTTAAAGCAATTCAATATCGACTGCTAAATGTGTACATACAAGAAAATCGACTTAATACCTGAATATAAGATTGTCGAATTCTTCCAAATGCACTGCCGTTATGGCTTTATGTCAACTTCGGTAAGATGAAGAAGTTTAATTAACTTAAGTATGTTAAACTAATGATCATAAGCAACTCAATATCGATTGCTAAATTTGTAATTACAAGAAAGTCGAATTTATACCTGAACATAAGATTGTTGATTTTTTCCAACTGCACTGCCGTTCTGGCTTTATGTCAACTCCGGTAAGATGAAGAAGGCTAATTAACTTAAATATATCAAATTAATGATTTAAGGCAATTCAATATGGACTGCTAAATGTTAATATACAAGAACATCGACTTTATACCTGAATATAAGAATGTCGAATTCTTTCAAATGCACTGCCGTTATGGCTTTATGTCAACTTTAGTAAGATGAGGAAGGTTAATTAACTTAAATATGTTAAATTAATGATTTAAAACAACTCAATATCGACTGCTAAATGTGTATATACAAGAAAATCGACTTTATACCTGAATATAAGAATGTCGAATTTTTCCAAATGCACTGCCGTTATGGCTTTATGTAAATTTCGGTAAGATGAAGAAGTTTAATTAACTTAAGTGTGTTAAACTAATGATTTGAAGCAACTCAAAATCGATTGCTAAATGTGTAATCACAGGAAAGTCGACTTTATACCTGAACATAAGATTGTTGATTTCTTCCAACTGCATTGCCGTTATGGCCTTATGTCAACTCCGGTAAGATGAAGAAGGCTAATTAACTTAAATATGGTAAATTAATGATTTAAGGCAATTCAGTATCGACTTCTAAATGTTTATATACAAGAAAATCGATTTTATACCTGAAGATAAGAATGTCGAGTTCTTCCAAATGCTTTATGGCTTTATGTCAACTTCGGTAAGATGAAGAAGTTTAATTAACTTAAGTATGTTAAACTAAAGATTTGAAGCAACTCAATATCGATTGCTAAATTTGTAATCACAAGAAAGACGACTTTATACCTGAACATAATATTGTTGATTTTTTCCAGCTGCACTGCCGTTATGGCTTTACGTCAACTCCGGTAAGATGAAGAAGGCTAATTAACTTAAATATATCAAATTAATGATTTAAGGCAATTCAATATGGACTGCTACATGTCTATATACAAGAAAATCAACTTTATACCTGAATATAAGAATGTCAAATTCTTCCAAATGCACTGCCGTTATCGCTTTATGTCAATTTCAGTAAAATGAAGAAGAATAATTAACTTAAATATGGTAAATTAATGATTTAAGGCAATTCAATATCGACTGCTCAATGTTAATATACAAGAACATCGACTTTATACCTGAATATAAGAATGTCGAATTCTTTCAAATGCACTGCCGTTATGGCTTTATGACAACTTTAGTAAGATGAGGAAGGTTAATTAACTTAAATATGTTAAATTAATGATTTAAAGCAACTCAATATCGACTGCTAAATGTGTATATACAAGAAAATCGACTTTATACCTGAATATAAGAATGTCGAATTCTTCTAAATGCACTGCCGTTATGGTTTTATGTCAACTTCTGTAAGATTAAGAAGATTAATTAAATTAAGTATGTTAAACTAATGATTTGCAGCAACTCAACATCGATTGCTAAATGTGTAATCACAAGAAAGTCGACTTTATACCTGAACATAAGATTGTTAATTTCTTCCAACTGCATTGTCGTTATGGCTTTATGTCAACTTCGGTAAGATGAAGAAGGCTAATTAACTTAAATATGGTAAATTAATGATTTAAGGTAATTCAATATCGACTGCTAAATGTGTATATACAAAAAAATCGACTTTATACCTGAATATTAGAATGTCGAATTCTTCCAAATGCACAGCCGTTATGGCTTTATGTCAACTTCGGTAAGATGAAGAAGTTTAATTAACTTAAGTATGTTAAACTAATGATTTGAAGCAACTCAATATCGATTGCTCAATTTGTAATCACAAGAAAGACGACTTTATACCTGAACATAATATTGTTGATTTCTTCCAACTGCACTGCCGTTATGGCTTTATATCAACTTCAGTAAGATGAAGAAAGTTAGTTAACTTAAATATGGTAAATTAATGATTTAAGGCAGTTCAATATCGACTGCTAAATGTGTATATACAAGAAAATCGACTTAATACCTGAATATAAGAATGTCGAATTCTTCAAAATGCACTGCCGTTATGGCTTTATGTCAACTTCGGTAAGATGAAGAAGTTTAATTAACTTAAGTATGTTAAACTAATGATTATAAGCAACTCAATATCGATTGCTAAATTTTCAATCACAAGAAAGTCGACTTTATACCTGAACATAATATTGTTGATTTCTTCCAACTGCATTGCCGTTATGGCCTTATGTCAACTCCGGTAAGATGAAGAAGGCTAATTAACTTAAATATGGTAAATTAATGATTTAAGGCAATTCAATATCGACTGCTAAATGTGTATGTGAAGGAATTCGACTTTATACCTGAATATAAGAATGTCGAATTCTTCCAACTGCATTGCCGTTATGGCTTTATGTCAACTCCGGTAAGATGAAAAAGGCTAATTAACTTAAATATGGTAAACGAATGATTTAACGCAATTCAATATCGACTGCTAAATGTGTATATACAAAAAAATCGACTTTATACCTGAATATAAGAATGTCGAATTCTCCCAAATGCATAGCCGTTATGGATTTATGTCAACTTCTGTAAGATTAAGAAGATTAATTAAATTAAGTATGTTAAACTAATGATTTGAAGCAACTCAACATCGATTGCTAAATGTGTAATCACAGGAAAGTCGACTTTATACCTGAACATAAGATTGTTGTTTTCTTCCAACTGCATTGCCGTTATGGCCTTATGTCAACTCCGGTAAGATGAAGAAGGCTAATTAACTTAAATATGGTAAATTAATGATTTAAGGCAATTCAATATCGACTGCTAAATGTGTATATGAAGGAATTCGACTTTATACCTGAATATAAGAATGTCGAATTCTTCCAACTGCATTGCCGTTATGGCTTTATGTCAACTCCGGTAAGATGAAGAAGGCTAATTAACCTAAATATGGTAAGACGAATGAAGCAATTCAGTATCGACTTCTAAATGTTTATATACAAGAAAATCGATTTTATACCTGAATATAAGAATGTCGAATTCTTCCAAATGCACTGCCGTTATGGCTTTATGTCAACTTCGGTAAGATGAAGAAGGTTAATTAACTTAAGTATGTTAAACTAATGATTTGAAGCAACTCAATATCGATTGCTAAATCTGTAATCACAAGAAAGACGACTTTATACCTGAACATAATATTGTTGATTTCTTCCAACTGCACTGCCGTTATGGCTTTATATCAACTTCAGTAAGATGAAGAAAGTTAGTTAACTTAAATATGGTAAATTAATGATTTAAGGCAGTTCAATATCGACTGCTAAATGTGTATATACAAGAAAATCAACTTAATACCTGAATATAAGAATGTCGAATTCTTCCAAATGCACTGCCGTTATGGCTTTATGTCAACTTCGGTAAGATGAAGAAGTTTAATAAACTTAAGTATGTTAAACTAATGATTATAAGCAACTCAATATCGATTGCTAAATTTGTAATCACATGAAAATCGACTTTATACCTGAACATAATATTGTTGATTTCTTCCAACTGCACTGCCGTTATGGCTTTATATCAACTTCAGTAAGATGAAGAAAGTTAGTTAACTTAAATATATTAAATTAATGATTTAAGGCAATTCAATATGGACTGCTAAATGTTAGTATACAAGAACATCGACTTTATACCTGAATATAAGAATGTCGAATTCTTCCAAATGCACTGCCGTTATGGCTTTATGTCAACTTCGGTAAGATGAAGAAGTTTAATTAACTTAAGTATGTTAAACTAATGATTATAAGCAACTCAATATCGATTGCTAAATTTTCAATCACAAGAAAGTCGACTTTATACCTGAACATAAGATTGTTGATTTTTTCCAACTGCACCGCCGTTATGGCTTTATGTCAACTCCGGTAAGATGAAGAAGGCTAATTAACTTAAATATATCAAATTAATGATTTAAGGCAATTCAATATGGACTGCTACATGTCTATATACAAGAAAATCAACTTTATACCTGAATATAAGAATGTCAAATTCTTCCAAATGCACTGCCGTTATCGCTTTATGTCAATTTCAGTAAAATGAAGAAGAATAATTAACTTAAATATGGTAAATTAATGATTTAAGGCAATTCAATATCGACTGCTCAATGTTAATATACAAGAACATCGACTTTATACCTGAATATAAGAATGTCGAATTCTTTCAAATGCACTGCCGTTATGGCTTTATGTCAATTTCGGTAAGATGAAGAAGTTTAATTAACTTAAGTATGTTAAACTAATGATTTGAAGCAACTCAATATCGATTGCTAAATGTGTAATCACAAGAAAGTCGACTTTATACCTGAACATAAGGTTGTTGATTTCTTCCAACTGCACTGCCGTTATGGCTTTATGTCAACTTCAGTAAGATGAAGAAAGTTAATTTACTTAAATGTGTTAAATTAAAGATTTAAAGCATCTCAATATCGACTGCTAAATGTGTATATACAAGAAAATCGACTATATACCTGAAAATAAGAATGTCGAGTTCTTCCAACTGCACTGCCGTTATGGCTTTATGTCAACTTCAGTAAGATGAGGAAGGTTAATTAACTTAAGTATAGTAAATTAATGATTTAAGGCAATTCCTTATCGACTGCTAAGTGTGTATATACAAGAAGATCGACTTTATACCTAAATATAAGAATGTCGAATTCTTCCAAATGCGCTGCCGTTATGGCTTTATGTCAACTTCAGTAAGATGAGGAAGGTTAATTAACTTAAATATGGTAAATTAATGATTTAAGGCAATTTAATATCGACTGCTAAATGTGTATACACAAGAACATCGAATTTATGCCTGAATATAAGAATGTCGAATTCTTTCAAATGCACTGCCGTTATGGCTTTATGTCAACTTCGGTAAGATGTAGAAAGTTAGTTAACTTAAATATGTAAATTAATGATTTAAGGCAATTCAATATCGACTGCTAAATGTGTATACACAAGAACATCGACTTTATACCTGAATATAAGAATGTCGAATTCTTTCAAATGCACTGCCGTTATGGCTTTATGTCAACTTCGGTAAGATGTAGAAAATTAGTTAACTTAATTATGTTAAATTAATGATTTAAGGCAATTCAATATCGACTGCCAAATGTGTATATACAAGAAAATCGACTTTATACCTGAAAATAAGAATGTCGAATTCTCCCAAATGCACTGCCGTTATGGCTTTATGTCAACTTCAGTAAGATGAGGAAGGTTAATTAACTTAAATATGGTAAATTAATGATTTAACGCATATCAATATCGACTGCTAAATGTGTATATACAAAAAAATCGACTTTATACCTGAATATTAGAATGTCGAATTCTTCCAAATGCACAGCCGTTATGGCTTTATGTCAACTTCTGTAAGATTAAGAAGATTAATTAAATTAAGTATGTTAAACTAATGATTATAAGCAACTTAATATCGATTGCTAAATTTGTAATCACATGAAAATCGACTTTATACCTGAACATAAGATTGTTGATTTTTTCTAAATGCACTGCCGTTATGGCTTTATGTCAACTTCGGTAAGATGAAGAAGTTTAATTAACTTAAGTATGTTAAACTAATGATTTGAAGCAACTCAATATCGATTGCTAAATTTGTAATCACAAGAAAGACGACTTTATACCTGAACATAATATTGTTGATTTCTTCCAACTGCACTACCGTTATGGCTTTATATCAACTTCAGTAAGATGAAGAAAGTTAGTTAACTTAAATATGGTAAATTAATGATTTAAGGCAATTCAATATGGACTGCTAAATGTGTATATACGAGAAAATCGACTTTATACCTGAATATAAGAATGTCGAATTCTTCCAAATGCACTGCCGTTATGGCCTTATGTCAACTTCAGTAAAAGAAGGAAGGTTAATTAACTTAAATATGTTAAATTAATGATTTAAAGCAACTCAATATCGACTGCTAAATGTGTATACACAAGAACATTGACTCTATACCTAAATATAAGAATGCCGAATTGTTCCAAATGCACTGCCGTTATGGCTTTATGTCAACTTCGGTAAGATGAAGAAGTTAAGTTAACTTAAGTATGTTAAACTAATGAATATAAGCAACTCAATATCGATTGCTAAATTTTTAATCACAAGAAAGTCGTTTTTATACCTGAATATAAGAATGTCGAATTCTTCCAAATGCACTGCCGTTATGGCTTTATGTCAACTTCAGAAAGATGAAGAAAGTTAACTTACTCAAATATGTTAAATTAATGATTTACAGCATCTCAATATCGACTGCTAAATGTGTATATACAAGAAAATCGACTTTACACCTGAAAATAAGAATGTCGAATTCTTCCAAATGCACTGCCGTTATGGCTTTATGTCGACTTCAGTAAGATGAGGAAGATTAATTAACTTAAATATGGTAAATTAATGATTTAAGGCAATTCCGTATCGACTGCTAAATGTGTATATACAAGAAAATCGACTTTATACCTGAATATAAGAATGTCGAATTCTTCAAAATGCACTGCCATTATGGCTTTATGTCAACTTCAGTAAGATGAGGAAGGTTAATTAACTTAAATATGGTAAATTAATGATTTAAGGCAATTCTGTATCGACTGCTAAATGTGTATATACAAGAAAATCGACTTTATGCCTGAAAATAAAAATTTCGAATTCTTCCAAATGCACTGCCGTTATGGCTTTATGTCAACTTGGATAAGATGAAGAAAGTTAATTAACTTAAATATGTTAAATTAATGATTTAACGCAATTCAATATCGACTGCTAAATGTGTATATACAAAAAAATCGACTTTATACCTGAATATAAGAATGTCGAATTCTTCAAAATGCACTACCGTTATGGCTTTATGTCAACTTCAGTAAGATGAGGAAGGTTAATTAACTTAAATATGGTAAATTAATGATTTAAGGCAATTCAATATCGACTGCTAAATGTGTATACACAAGAACATCGACTTTATACCTGAATATAAGAATGTCGAATTCTTTCAAATGCACTGCCGTTATGGCTTTATGTCAACTTCGGTAAGATGTAGAAAGTTAGTTGACTTAAATATGTTAAATTAATGATTTAAGGCAATTCAATATCGACTGCTAAATGTGTATATACAAGAAAATCGACTTTATACCTGAATATAAGAATGTCGAATTCTTCCAAATGCACTGCTGTTATGGCTTTATGTCAACTTTGGTAAGATGAAGAAAGTTAATTAACTTAAATATGTTAAATTAATGATTTAACGCAATTCAATATCGACTGCTAAATGTGTATATACAAGAAAATCGACTTTATACCTGAATATAAGAATGTCGAATTTTTCCAAATGCACTGCCGTTATGGCTTTATGTCAACTTCAGTAAGATGAGGAAGGTTAATTAACTTAAATATGGTAAATTAATGATTTAAGGCAATTCCGTATCGACTGCTAAATGTGTATACACAAGAACATCGACTCTATACCTGAATATAAGAATGTCGAATTCTTCAAAATGCACTGCCGTTATGGCTTTATGTCAACTTCAGTAAGAAGAGGAAGGTTAATTAACTTAAATATGGTAAATTAATGATTTATGGCAATTCCGTATCGACTGCTAAATGTGTATATACAAGAAAATCGACTTTATACCTGAATATAAGAATGTCGAATTCTTCAAAATGCACTGCCGTTATGGCTTTATGTCAACTTCAGTAAGAAGAGGAAGGTTAATTAACTTAAATATGGTAAATTAATGATTTATGGCAATTCCGTATCGACTGCTAAATGTGTATATACAAGAAAATCGACCTTATGCCTGAAAATAAAAATTTCGAATTCTTCCAAATGCACTGCCGTTATGGCTTTATGTCAACTTGGATAAGATGAAGAAAGTTAATTAACTTAAATATGTTAAATTAATGATTTAACGCAATTCAATATCGACTGCTAAATGTGTATATACAAAAAAATCGACTTTATACCTGAATATAAGAATGTCGAATTCTTCCAAATGCACTGCCGTTATGGCTTTATGTCAACTTCAGTAAGATGAGGAAGGTTAATTAACTTAAATATGGTAAATTAATGATTTAAGGCAATTCCGTATCGACTGCTAAATGTGTATATACAAGAAAATCGACTTTATACCTGAATATAAGAATGTCGAAATCTTCAAAATGCACTGCCGTTATGGCTTTATGTCAACTTCAGTAAGATGAGGAAGGTTAATTAACTTAAATATGTTAAATTAATGATTTAAGGCAATTCAATATCGACTGCTAAATGTGTATATACAAGAAAATCGACTTTATGCCTGAAAATAAGAATTTCGAATTCTTCTAAATGCACTGCCGTTATGGCTTTATGTCAACTTGGGAAAGATGAAGAAAGTTAATTAACTTAAATATGTTAAATTAATGATTTAACGCAATTCAATATCGACTGCTAAATGTGTATATACAAGAAAATCGACTTTATACCTGAAAATAAGAATGTCGAATTCTTCTAAATGCACTGCCGTTATGGCTTTATGTCAACTTCAGTAAGATGAGGAAGGTTCATTAACTTAAATATGGTAAATTAATGATTTAAGGCAATTCAATATCGACTGCTAAATGTGTATACACAAGAACATCGACTTTATACCTGAAAATAAGAATGTCGAATTCTTCCAAATGCACTGCCGTTATGGCTTTATGTCAACTTTGGTAAAATGAAGAAAGTTAATTAACTTAAATATGTTAAATTAATGATTTAACGCAATTCAATATCGACTGCTAAATGTGTATATACAAGAAAATCGACTTTATACCTGAATATAAGAATTTCGAATTCTTCAAAATGCACTGCCGTTATGGCTTTATGTCAACTTCAGTAAGATGAGGAAGGTAAATTAACGTAAATATGTTAAATTAATGATTTAAGGCAACTCCGTATCGACTGCTAAGTGTGTATACACAAGAAAATCGACTTTATGCCTGAAAATAAGAATTTCGAATTCTTCCAAATGCACTGCCGTTATGGCTTTATGTCAACTTCAGTAAGATGAGGAAGGTTAATTAACTTAAATATGTTAAATTAATGATT
>NW_024395425.1:0-15862 GCF_016617805.1 Bactrocera tryoni | reverse complement strand
TAAGCTGCACACATTTAAGTTAATTAACCTTCTTCATCTTGCTAAAGTTGACATAAAGCCATAACGGCAGTGGATTTGGAAGAACTCGAGAATCTTAAATTCAGGTATAAATTCGATTTTCTTGTATATACACATTTAGCAGTCGATATCGAGTTGCTTCAACTAATTAACATCAAATATTTAAGTAAGTTATCTTTCTTCATATTACCGAAGTTGACATAAAGCCATTACGGCAGTGCTTTTGGAAGAACTAGACAATCTCATGTTCAGGCATAAATTCGATTTTCTTGTATATACACATTTAGCAGTCGATATTGAGTTGCCTTAAATCATAAGCTGCACACATTTAAGTTAATTAACCTTCTTCATCTTGCTAAAGTTGACATAAAGCCATAACGGCAGTGCATTTGGAAGAACTCGAGAATCATATATTCAGGTATAAAGTCGATTTTCTTTTATATACACATTTAGCAGTCGATATCGAGTTGCTTCAACTAATTAACATCAAATATTTAAGTTAGTTATCTTTCTTCATATTACCGAAGTTGACATAAAGCCATAACGGCAGTGCTTTTGGAAGAACTAGACAATCTCATGTTCAGGCATAAATTCGATTTTCTTGTATATACACATTTAGCAGTCGATATCGAGTTGCCTTAAATCATAAGCTGCACACATTTAAGTTAATTGACCTTCTTCATCTTGCTAAAGTTGACATAAAGCCATAACGGCAGTGCATTTGGAAGAACTCCAGAATCTTATATTCAGGTATAAAGTCGATTTTCTTGTATATACACATTTAGCTGTCGATATCGAGTTGCTTCAACTAATTAACATAAATATTTAAGTTAGTTATTTTTCTTCATATTACCGAAGTTGACATAAAGCCATAACGGATGTGCTTTTGGAAGAATTAGACAATCTCATGTTCAGGCATAAATTCGATTTTCTTGTATATACACATTTAGCAGTCGATATTGAGTTTCCTTAAATCATAAGCTGCACACATTTAAGTTAATTAACCTTCTTCATCTTGCTAAAGTTGACATAAAGCCATAACGGCAGTGCATTTAGAAGAATTCGACAATCTTATGTTCAGGAAAAAAGTCGATTTTCTTGCACATACACAGTTAGCAGTCGGTATTGAGTTGCCTCAAATCATTAACATAAAATATTTATGTTAATTAACCTTCTTCATTTAGCTGAAGTTGACATAAAGCCATAACGGCAGTGCATTTGGAAGAATTCGAGAATCTTATATTCAGGTATAAAGTCGATTTCACATTTAGCAGTCGATATCGAGTTGCTTCAACTCATTAACATCAAATATTTAAGTTAATTATCTTTCTTTATATTACCGAAGTTGGCATAAAGCCATAACGGCAGTGCTTTTGGAAGAATTAGACAATCTTATGTTAAGGTATAATGTCGATTTTTTTGTATATACATACACACTTAGCTGTCGATATTAAATTGGTTCAAATCATAAACATCAAATATTTGAGTTAGTTAACCTTCTTCATCATGCTAAAGTTAACATAAAGCCATAACGGCAGTGCATTTGGAAGAATTCGACAACTTTTTATTTAGGTATAAGGTCGATTTTCTTGTACACACACATTTAGCTGTCGATATTGAGTTGCTTTAAATTATTAGTTTAACATATTTAAGGTAATTAGCCTTATTAATTTTGCTAAAGTTGACATAAAGCCATAACGGCAGTGCATTTGGAAGAACTCGAGAATCTTATATTAAGGTATAAAGTCGATTTCTTGTATATACACATTTAGCAGTCGATATCGAGTTGCTTCAACTCATTAACATCAAATATTTAAGTTAATTATCTTTCTTTATATTACCAAAGTTGACATAAAGCCATAACGGCAGTGCTTTGGAAGAATTAGACAATCTCATGTTCAGGTATAAAGTCGATTTTCTTGCATATACACATTTAGCAGTCGATATTGAGTTGCCGTTTATCATTAATTTAAGATTTTTAAGTTGATTAACTTTCTTCATCTTGCTAAAGTTGACATAAAGCCATAACGGCAGTGCTCTTGGAAGAATTAGACAATCTCATGTTCAGGCATAAATTCGATTTTCTTGTATATACACATTTAGCAGCCGATATTGAGTTGCCCTAATCCATTAGCTTCACACATTTAAGTTAATTAACCTTCTTTGTCTTACCGAAGTTGAAATAAAGCCATAACGGCAGTGCATTTGGAAGGATTAGACAATCCTATGTTCAGGTAAAAGTCGATTTTCTTGTATATACACATTCAGCAGTCGATATTGAGTTAATTTAAATCATTAGTTTAACATATTTAAGTTAATTAGCCTTCTTCAGCTTACCGGAGTTGACATAAACCCATAACGGCAGTGCATTTGGAAGGAATCGATAATCTTAAATTCAGGTATAAAGTCGATTTTCTTGTACAAACACATTTAGCAGTCGACATTGAGTTGCTTCGAATCATTAACATAAAATATTTAAGTTAGTTAACACTCTTCATCATGCTGAAGTTAACATAAAGCCGTAACGGCAGTGCATTTGGAAGAATTCGACAACTCTTTATTTAGGTATAAAGTGGGTTTTCTTGTACATACACATTTGGTGGTCGGTATTGAGTTGTTTCAAATCATTAACATCAAACATTTAATAAGCTTCCTTCATCTTACCGAAGTTGACATAAAGCCATAACGGCAGTGCTCTTGGAAGAATTAGACAATCTCATGTTCAGGCATAAATTCGATTTTCTTGTATATACACATTTAGCAGTCGATATTGAGTTTCCTTAAATCATAAGCTGCACACATTTAAGTTAATTAACCTTCTTCATCTTGCTAAAGTTGACATAAAGCCATAACGGCAGTGCATTTAGAAGAATTCGACAATCTTATGTTCAGGAAAAAAGTCGATTTTCTTGCACATACACAGTTAGCAGTCGGTATTGATTTGCCTCAAATCATTAACATAAAATATTTATGTTAATTAACCTTCTTCATTTAGCTGAAGTTGACATAAAGCCATAACGGCAGTGCATTTGGAAGAATTCGAGAATCTTATATTCAGGTATAAAGTCGATTTCTTGTATATACACATTTAGCAGTCGATATCGAGTTGCTTCAACTCATTAACATCAAATATTTAAGTTAATTATCTTTCTTTATATTACCGAAGTTGGCATAAAGCCATAACGGCAGTGCTTTTGGAAGAATTAGACAATCTTATGTTAAGGTATAATGTCGATTTTTTTGTATATACATACACACTTAGCTGTCGATATTAAATTGGTTCAAATCATAAACATCAAATATTTGAGTTAGTTAACCTTCTTCATCATGCTAAAGTTAACATAAAGCCATAACGGCAGTGCATTTGGAAGAATTCGACAACTTTTTATTTAGGTATAAGGTCGATTTTCTTGTACACACACATTTAGCTGTCGATATTGAGTTGCTTTAAATTATTAGTTTAACATATTTAAGGTAATTAGCCTTATTAATTTTGCTAAAGTTGACATAAAGCCATAACGGCAGTGCATTTGGAAGAACTCGAGAATCTTATATTAAGGTATAAAGTCGATTTCTTGTATATACACATTTAGCAGTCGATATCGAGTTGCTTCAACTCATTAACATCAAATATTTAAGTTAATTATCTTTCTTTATATTACCAAAGTTGACATAAAGCCATAACGGCAGTGCTTTGGAAGAATTAGACAATCTCATGTTCAGGTATAAAGTCGATTTTCTTGCATATACACATTTAGCAGTCGATATTGAGTTGCCGTTAATCATTAAGTTAACATTTTTAAGTTGATTAACTTTCTTCATCTTGCTAAAGTTGACATAAAGCCATAACGGCAGTGCTCTTGGAAGAATTAGACAATCTCATGTTCAGGCATAAATTCGATTTTCTTGTATATACACATTTAGCAGCCGATATTGAGTTGCCCTAATCCATTAGCTTCACACATTTAAGTTAATTAACCTTCTTTGTCTTACCGAAGTTGAAATAAAGCCATAACGGCAGTGCATTTGGAAGGATTAGACAATCCTATGTTCAGGTAAAAGTCGATTTTCTTGTATATACACATTCAGCAGTCGATATTGAGTTAATTTAAATCATTAGTTTAACATATTTAAGTTAATTAGCCTTCTTCAGCTTACCGGAGTTGACATAAACCCATAACGGCAGTGCATTTGGAAGGAATCGATAATCTTAAATTCAGGTATAAAGTCGATTTTCTTGTACAAACACATTTAGCAGTCGACATTGAGTTGCTTCGAATCATTAACATAAAATATTTAAGTTAGTTAACACTCTTCATCATGCTGAAGTTAACATAAAGCCGTAACGGCAGTGCATTTGGAAGAATTCGACAACTCTTTATTTAGGTATAAAGTGGGTTTTCTTGTACATACACATTTGGTGGTCGGTATTGAGTTGTTTCAAATCATTAACATCAAACATTTAATAAGCTTCCTTCATCTTACCGAAGTTGACATAAAGCCATAACGGCAGTGCTCTTGGAAGAATTAGACAATCTCATGTTCAGGCATAAATTCGATTTTCTTGTATATACACATTTAGCAGTCGATATTGAGTTTCCTTAAATCATAAGCTGCACACATTTAAGTTAATTAACCTTCTTCATCTTGCTAAAGTTGACATAAAGCCATAACGGCAGTGCATTTAGAAGAATTCGACAATCTTATGTTCAGGAAAAAAGTCGATTTTCTTGCACATACACAGTTAGCAGTCGGTATTGATTTGCCTCAAATCATTAACATAAAATATTTATGTTAATTAACCTTCTTCATTTAGCTGAAGTTGACATAAAGCCATAACGGCAGTGCATTTGGAAGAATTCGAGAATCTTATATTCAGGTATAAAGTCGATTTCTTGTATATACACATTTAGCAGTCGATATCGAGTTGCTTCAACTCATTAACATCAAATATTTAAGTTAATTATCTTTCTTTATATTACCGAAGTTGGCATAAAGCCATAACGGCAGTGCTTTTGGAAGAATTAGACAATCTTATGTTAAGGTATAATGTCGATTTTTTTGTATATACATACACACTTAGCTGTCGATATTAAATTGGTTCAAATCATAAACATCAAATATTTGAGTTAGTTAACCTTCTTCATCATGCTAAAGTTAACATAAAGCCATAACGGCAGTGCATTTGGAAGAATTCGACAACTTTTTATTTAGGTATAAGGTCGATTTTCTTGTACACACACATTTAGCTGTCGATATTGAGTTGCTTTAAATTATTAGTTTAACATATTTAAGGTAATTAGCCTTATTAATTTTGCTAAAGTTGACATAAAGCCATAACGGCAGTGCATTTGGAAGAACTCGAGAATCTTATATTAAGGTATAAAGTCGATTTCTTGTATATACACATTTAGCAGTCGATATCGAGTTGCTTCAACTCATTAACATCAAATATTTAAGTTAATTATCTTTCTTTATATTACCAAAGTTGACATAAAGCCATAACGGCAGTGCTTTGGAAGAATTAGACAATCTCATGTTCAGGTATAAAGTCGATTTTCTTGCATATACACATTTAGCAGTCGATATTGAGTTGCCGTTAATCATTAAGTTAACATTTTTAAGTTGATTAACTTTCTTCATCTTGCTAAAGTTGACATAAAGCCATAACGGCAGTGCTCTTGGAAGAATTAGACAATCTCATGTTCAGGCATAAATTCGATTTTCTTGTATATACACATTTAGCAGCCGATATTGAGTTGCCCTAATCCATTAGCTTCACACATTTAAGTTAATTAACCTTCTTTGTCTTACCGAAGTTGAAATAAAGCCATAACGGCAGTGCATTTGGAAGGATTAGACAATCCTATGTTCAGGTAAAAGTCGATTTTCTTGTATATACACATTCAGCAGTCGATATTGAGTTAATTTAAATCATTAGTTTAACATATTTAAGTTAATTAGCCTTCTTCAGCTTACCGGAGTTGACATAAACCCATAACGGCAGTGCATTTGGAAGGAATCGATAATCTTAAATTCAGGTATAAAGTCGATTTTCTTGTACAAACACATTTAGCAGTCGACATTGAGTTGCTTCGAATCATTAACATCAAAATTTAAGTTAGTTAACCCTCTTCATCATGCTGAAGTTAACATAAAGCCGCAACGGCAGTGCATTTGGAATAATTCGACAACTCTTTATTTAGGTATAAAGTGGGTTTCGTGTACATACACATTTGGTGGTCGGTATTGAGTTGTTTCAAATCATTAACATCAAGCATTTAAGTTAATTAGCTTCCTTCATCTTACCGAAGTTGACATAAAGCCATAACGGCAATGCATTTGTGAGAATTCGAAAATCTTATATTCAGGTATAAGGTCGATTTTCTTGTATATAAACATTTAGCAGTCGATATTGAGTTGCCGTTAATCCATTTGCTTCACACATTTAAGTTAATTAACCTTCTTTATCTTGCTGAAGTTGACATAAAGCCATAACGGCAGTGCATTTGGAAGAATTCGACAGTCTTATATTCAGGTATAAAGTCGATTTTATGACATAAAGCCATAACGGCAGTGCATTTGGCAGAATTAGACAATCCTATGTTCAGGTAAAAGTCGATTTTCTTGTATATACACATTTAGCAGTCGGTATTGAGTTGCTTCAAATCATTAACATCAAACATTTTAGTTAATAAGGTTCCTTCATCTTACCGAATTTGACATAAAGCCATAACGGCAGTGCTTTCGGAAGAATTAGACAATCTTATGTTCAGGCATAAATTCGATTTTCTTGTATATACACATTTAGCAGACGATATTGAGTTGCCTTAATCCATTAGCTTCACACATTTAAGTTAATTAACCTTCTTTATCTTACCGAAGTTGAAATAAAGCCATAACAGCAGTGCATTTGGAAGAATTAGACAATCCTATGTTCAGGTAAAAGTCGATTTTCTTGTATATACACATTTAGCAGTCGATATTGAGTTGCTTCAAATCATTAACATTAAATATTTAAGTCAATTACCTTTCTGCATCTTACCGAAGTTGACATAAAGCCATAACGGCAGTGCCTTTGGAAGAATTCGACAATCTTATATTAAGATAAAAGGTCGATTTTCTTGTATATTCACATTTAGAAGTCGATATTGAGTTGCCTTAAATCATAAGCTGCACACATTTAAGTTAATTAACTTTAGCAGTGCATTTGGAAGAATCCGACAATCTTATGTTCAGGTATAAAGTCGGTTTTCTTGTACATACACATTTGGCGGTCGGTATTGAGTTACTTCAAATAATTAACATTAAACATTTAAGTTAATTAGCTTCCTTCATCTTGCTGAAGTTGACATAAAGCCATAACGGCAGTGCATTTGGAAGAATTCGACAGTCGTATATTCAGCTAAAAAGTCGATTTTATGACATAAAGCAATAACGGCAGTCATCTGTGAGAATTTGACAAACTTATATTCAGGTACAAAGTCGATTTTCTTGAATGTCCACATTTATGGGTCGTTACTGAGTTGCTTTAAATCATTAGTTTAACATATTTAAGTTAACTAGCGTTCTTCAGCTTACCGGATTTGACATAAGGCCATAACGGCAGTGCTTTTGGAAGAACTAGACAATCTTTTATTCAGGTATAAAGTCGATTTTCTTGTATATACACACTTAGCAGTCGATATTGAGCTGCCTCAAATCATTAACATCAAAAATTTAAGTGCAATTACCTTCTTCATCTTGCTGAAGTTGACATAAAGCCATAACGGCAGTGCATTTGAAAGGATTCGACAGTCTTCTATTCAGGTATAAAGTCGATTTTATGACATAAAGCAATAACGGCAGTGCATTTCCGAGAATTTGACAATCTTATATTCAGGTACAACGTCGATTTTCTTGAATGTACACATTTAGCAGTCGATATTGAGTTGCTTTAAATCATTAGTTTAACATATTTAAGTTAATTAGCCTTCTTCAGCTTACCGGAGTTGACATAAAGCCATAACGGCTGTGCATTTGTAAGAATTCGACAACCTTATATACAGGTATAAAGTCGATTTTGTTGTATATACATACACCTTTAGCAGTCGATATTGAAATGCTTCAAATCATAAACATCAAATATTTAAGTTAGTTAACCTTCTTCATCATGCTAAAGTTAACATAAAGCCATAACGGCAGTGCATTTGGAAGTATTCGACCACTCTTTGTTTAGGTATAAGGTCGATTTTCTTGTACGCGCACATTTAGCAGTCGATATTGAGTTGCTTTATATTATTAGTTTAACATATTTAAGGTAATTAGCCTTACATTTTGCTAAAGTTGACATAAAGCCATAACGGCAGTGCATTTGGAAAAACTCGAGAATCTTATATTCAGGTATAAAGTCGATTTCTTGTATATACACATTTAGCAGTCGATATCGAATTGCTTCAACTCATTAACATCAAATATTTAAGTTAATTATCTTTCTTCATCTTACCGAAGTTGACATAAAGCCATAACGGCAGTGCATTTGGAAGAATTAGACAATCTTATGTTCAGGTATAAAGTCGATTTTCTTGTATATACACATTTAGCAGTCGATATTGAGTTGCTTCAAACAATATTATCAAATATTTAAGCTAATTAGCCTTATTTGTTTTACCGAAGTTGACATAAAGCCATAACGTCAGTGCATTTGGAAGAATTCGATATTCTTATATTCAGGTATAAAGTCGATTTTCTTGTACGCGCACATTTAGCAGTCGATATTGAGTTGCTTTATATTATTAGTTTAACATATTTAAGGTAATTAGCCTTACATTTTGCTAAAGTTGACATAAAGCCATAACGGCAGTGCATTTGGAAAAACTCGAGAATCTTATATTCAGGTATAAAGTCGATTTCTTGTATATACACATTTAGCAGTCGATATCGAGTTGCTTCAACTCATTAACATCAAATATTTAAGTTAATTATCTTTCTTTATATTACCAAGGTTTACATAAAGCCATAACGGCAGTGCATTTGGAAGAATTCGATAATCTTATATTCAGGTATAAATTCGATTTTCTTGAACAAACACATTTAGCAGTCGACATTGAGTTGCTTCGAATCATTAACATCTGATATTTTAGATAATTTACCTTCTTCATCTTAATGAAGTTGACGTAAAGCCATAACTGCAGTGCATTTGGAAGAATTAGACAATCCTATGTTCAGGTAAAAAGTCGATTTTTTTGTATATACATTTACCAGTCGATATTGAGTTGCTTCAAATCATTAACATTAAATATTTAAGTTAAATAGCCTTCTTCATATTGCTGAAGTTAACATAAAGCCATAACTGTAGTGCACTTGGAAGATTTCGACAAACTTATATTCAGGTATAAAGACGATTTTCGCGTATACACATATTATGCAGGCGATATTGAGTTGCCTTAAATCATAAGCTGCACACATTTAAGTCAATTACCTTTCTTCATCTTACCGAAGTTGACATAAAGCCATAACGGCAGTGCATTTGGAAGAATTCGACAATCTTGTATTCAGGTATAAATTCGATTTTCTTGAACATACACAATTAGCAATCGGTAGTGATCATTAGTAAATCATCAATTTAACATATTTAAGTTAATTAACCATCTTCGTCTTACTGAAGTTGACATAAAGCCATAACGGCAGTGCATTTGGAAGAACTCGGGATTCTTATATTCAGGTATAAAGTCGATTTCTTGTATATACACATTTAGCAGTCGATATCGAGTTGCTTCAACTCATTAACATCAAATATTTAAGTTAATTATCTTTCTTTATATTACCGAAGTTGACATAAAGCCATAACGGCAGTGCTTTTGGAAGAATTAGACAATCTTATGTAAAGGTATAATGTCGATTTTTTTGTATATACATACACACTTAGCAGTCAATATTGATTTGGTTAAAATCATAAACATCAAATATTTAAGTTGGTTAACCTTCTTCATCATGCTGAAGTTAACATAAAGCCATAACGGCAGTGCATTTGGAAGAACTCGAGAATCTTATATTCAGGTATAAAGCCGATTTCTTGTATATACACATTTAGCAATCGATATCGAGTTGCTTCAACTCATTAAAATCAAATATTTAAGTTAATTATCTTTCTTTATATTACCAAGGTTGACATAAAGCCATAACGGCAGTGCATTTGGAAGAATTCGATAATCTTATATTCAGGTATACAGTCGATTTTCTTGTATATACACATTTGACAATCGATATTGAGTCGCTGCAAATCATTAATTTAACATATTTAATTTAACTAACCTTCTTCATCTTACTGAAGTGGACATAAAGCTATAACGGCAGCGCATTTGGAAGAATTCCACATCCTTATATAAAGGTATAAAGTCGATTTTCTTGTATATGCAAATTTGGCAATCGATATTGAGTTGCTGCAAATCAATAATTTAACATATTTAAGTTAACTAACCTTTTTCATCTTACCGAAGTTGACATACGACCATAACGGCAGCGCATTTGGAAGAATTCCACATCCTTATATTAAGGTATTAAGTCGATTTTCTTGTATATACAAATTTGGCAATCGATATTGAGTTGTTGCAAATCATTAATTTAACATATTTAAGTTAACTAACCTTCTTCATCTTACCGAAGTTGACATAAGACCACAACGGCAGCGCATTTGGAAGAATTCCACATCCTTATATAAAGGTATAAAGTCGATTTTCTTGTATATGCAAATTTGGCAATCGATATTGAGTTGTTGCAAATCATTAATTTAACATATTTAAGTTAACTAACCTTCTTCATCTTACTGAAGTGGACATAAGGCCACAACGGCAGCTTATTTGGAAGAATTCCACATTCTTATATTAAGGTATAAAGTCGATTTTCTTGTATATACACATTTGGCAATCGATATTGAGTTGCTGCAAATTATTTACTTCACTTATTTAAGTTAATTAACCTTCTTCATCTTACTGAAGTGGACATAAAGCTATAACGGCAGCGCATTTAGAAGAATTCCACATCCTTATATAAAGGTATCAAGTCGATTTTCTTGTATATACACCTTTGGCAATCGATATTGAGTTGCTGAAAATCATTAATTTAACATATCTAAGTTAATTAACCTTCTTCATTTTACTGAAGTGGACATAAGGCCATTACGGCAGCGCATTTGGAAGAATTCCACATCTTTATATAAAGGTATAAAGTCGATTTTCTTGTATATGCAAATTTGGCAATCGATATTGAGTTGTTGCAAATCATTAATTTAACATATTTAAGTTAAGTAACCTTCTTCAACTTTCCGAAGTTGACATAAGACCATAACGGCAGTGCATTTGGAAGAATTCCTTCACTCTATATTATGGTATGAAGTCGAGGTTCTTTATATGCACATGTAGTATTCGAAATTGAGTATAACATATATAAGTTATTTAACCTTCTTCATCTTACTGAAGTGGACATAAAGCCATAACGGCAGCGCATTTGGAAGAATTCAACATCCTTATATAAAGGTATAAAGTCGATTTTCTTGTATATGCAAATTTGGCAATCGATATTGAGTTGCTGCAAATCAATAATTTAACATATTTAAGTTAACTAACCTTCTTCATCTTACCGAAGTTGACATACGACCATAACGGCAGCGCATTTGGAAGAATTCCACATCCTTATATTAAGGTATTAAGTCGATTTTCTTGTATATACAAATTTGGCAATCGATATTGAGTTGTTGCAAATCATTAATTTAACATATTTCAGTTAATTAACCTTCTTCATCTTACCGAAGTTGACATAAGACCATAACGGCAGCGCATTTGGAAGAATTCCACATCCTTATATTAAGGTATAAAGTCGATTTTCTTGTATATGCAAATTTGGCAATCGATATTAAGTTGCTGCAAATCATTAATTTAACATATTTAAGTTAATTAACCTTCTTCATCTTACTGAAGTGGACATAAGGCCACAACGGCAGCTCATTTGGAAGAATTCCACATTCTTATATTAAGGTATAAAGTCGATTTTCTTGTATATACACATTTGGCAATCGATATTGAGTTGCTTCAAATTATTTACTTCACTTATTTAAGTTAATTAACCTTCTTCATCTTACTGAAGTGGACATAAAGCCATAACGGCTGTGCATTTAGAAGTATTTCACAATCTTATATTAAGGTATTAAGTCGATTTTCTTGTATATACACATTTAGCAATCGATAGTGAGTTGCTCCAAATCATTAATTCAACATATTTAAGTTAATTAACCTTCCTCATCATAGTGAAGTGGACATAAAGCCACAACGGCAGCGCATTTGGAAGAATTCCACAATCTCATATTACGGTATAAAGTCGATTTTCTTGTATATAGACATTTAGCAATCGATACTGAGTTGCTGCAAATTATTAGTTTAACATATTTCAGTTAATTAACCTTCTCATCTTACTGAAGTGGACATAAAGCCATAACCACAGTGCATTTGGAAGAATTCCACAATCTCATATTACGGTATAAAGTCGATTTTCTTGTATATAGACATTTAGCAATCGATTTTGAGTTGCTTCAAATCATTTACTTCACTTATTTAAGTTAATTAACCTTCTCATCTTACTGAAGTGGACATAAAGCCATAACCACAGTGCATTTGGAAGAATTCCACATTCTCATATTACGGTATAAAGTCGATTTTCTTGCATATAGACATTTAGCATTCGATTTTGCGTTGCTTCAAATCATTTACTTCACTTATTTAAGTTAATTAACCTTTTTCATCTTACTGAAGTGGACATAAAGCCATAACCACAGTGCATTTGGAAGAATTTCACAATCTCATATTACGGTATAAAGTCGATTTTTTGTATATAGACATTTAGCAATCGATTTTGAGTTGCTTCAAATCATTTACTTCACTTATTTAAGTTAATTAACCTTCTCATCTTACTGAAGTGGACATAAAGCCATAACCACAGTGCATTTGGAAGAATTCCACAATCTCATATTACGGTATAAAGTCGATTTTCTTGTATATAGACATTTAGCAATCGATTTTGAGTTGCTTCAAATCATTTACTTCATTTATTTAAGTTAATTAACCTCCTTCATCTTACTGAAGTGGACATAAAGCCATAATGGCAATGCATTTGGAAAAATTCCACAATCTTATATTGAGGTTTTAAGTCGATTTTCTTGTATATACACATTTGGCAATCGATATTGAGTTGCTAACTAACCTTCTTCATCTTACCGAAGTTGACATAAGACCATAACGGCAGCGCATTTAGAAGAATTCCACATCCTTATATTAAGGTATCAAGTCGATTTTCTTGTATATACACCTTTGGCAATCGATATTGAGTTGCTGAAAATCATTAATTTAACATATCTAAGTTAATTAACCTTCTTCATTTTACTGAAGTGGACATAAGGCCATAACGGCAGCGCATTTGGAAGAATTCCACATCCTTATATTACTTTATAAAGTCGATGTTCTTGTATATACAAATTTGGCAATCGATATTGAGTCGCTGCAAATCATTAATTAAACATATTTAAATTTAATTAACCTTCTTCATCTTACTGAAGTGGACATAAAGCTATAACGGCAGCGCATTTGGAAGAATTCCACATCCTTATATAAAGGTATCAAGTCGATTTTCTTGTATATACACCTTTGCCAATCGACACTGAGTTGCTGAAAATCATTAATTTAACATATTTAAGTTAATTAACCTTCTTCATTTTACTAAAGTGGACAAAAGGCCATAACGGCAGCGCATTTCGAAGAATTCCACATCCTTATATAAAGGTATAAAGTCGATTTTCTTGTATATGCAAATTTGGCAATCGATATTGAGTTGTTGCAAATCATTAATTTAACATATTTAAGTTAAGTAACCATCTCCATCTTTCCGAAGTTGACATAAGACCATAACGGCAGCGCATTTGGAAGAATTCCACATCCTTATATTAAGGTATAAAGTCGATGTTCTTGTATATACAAATTTGGCAATCGATATTGAGTCGCTACAAATCATTAATTTAACATATTTAAATTAATTAACCTTCTTCATCTTACTGAAGTGGACATAAAGCTATAACGGCAGCGCATTTGGAAGAATTCCACATCCTTATATAAAGGTATAAAGTCGATTTTCTTGTATATGCAAATTTGGCAATCGATATTGAGTTGCTGCAAATCAATAATTTAACATATTTAAGTTAACTAACCTTCTTCATCTTACCGAAGTTGACATACGACCATAACGGCAGCGCATTTGGAAGAATTCCACATCCTTATATTAAGGTATTAAGTCGATTTTCTTGTATATACAAATTTGGCAATCGATATTGAGTCGCCGCAATCCAATAATTTAACATATTTAAGTTAACTAACCTTCTTCATCTTACTGCAGTAGACATAAGACCATAACAGCAGCGCATTTGGAAGAATTCCACATCCTTATATTAAGGTATAAAGTCGATTTTCTTGTATATACACATTTGGCAATCGATATTGAGTTGCTGCAAATCATTAATTTAACATATTTAAGAATTAGCCTTCTTCATCTTACTGAAGTGGACAGAAAGCCATAACGGCAGCGCATTTCGAAGAATTTTACATCCTTATATTTAGGTATAAAGTCGATTTTCTTGTATATACAAATTTGGCAATCGATATTGAGTTGCCGCAAATCATTAATTTAACATATTTAAGTTAACCAACCTTCTTCATCTTACCGAAGTTGACATAAGACCATAACGGCAGCGCATTTGGAAGAATTCCACATCCTTATATAAAGGTATAAAGTCGATTTTCTTGTATATGCAAATTTGGCAATCGATATTAAGTTGCTGCAAATCATTAATTTAACATACTTAAGTTAATTAGCCTTCTTCATCTTACTGAAGTGGACATAAGACCATTACGGCAGCGCATTTGGAAGAATTCCACATCCTTATATAAAGGTATAAAGTCGAAGTTCTCTTATATGCACATTTAGTATTCGATATTGAGTTGCTGCAAATATTTACTTTAACATATTTAATTTAATTTACCTTCTTCATCTTACTGAAGTGGACATAAAGCCATAACGGCTGTGCATTTAGAAGTATTTCACAATCTTATATTAAGGTATAAAGTCGATTTTCTTGTATATACACATTTAGCAATCGATAGTGAGTTGCTCCAAATCATTAATTCAACATATTTAAGTTAATTAACCTTCCTCATCATAGTGAAGTGGACATAAAGCCACAACGGCAGCGCATTTGGAAGAATTCCACAATCTATATTAAGGTATAAAGTCGATTTTCTTGTATATACACATTTAGCAATCGATACTGAGTTGCTGCAAATTATTAGTTTAACATATTTCAGTTAATTAACCTTCTCATCTTACTGAAGTGGACATAAAAGCTATAACGGCAGCGCATTTGGAAGAATTCCACGCCCTTATATAAAGTTATAAAGTCGATTTTCTTGTATATGCAAATTTGGCAATCGATACTGAGTTGCTGCAAATCATTAATTTAACATATTTCAGTTAATTAACCTTCTCATTTTACTGAAGTGGACATAAAGCCATAACCACAGTGCATTTGGAAGAATTCTACAATCTCATATTACGGTATAAAGTCGATTTTCTTGTATATTGACATTTAGCAATCGATTTTGAGTTGCTGCAAATAATTTACTTCACTTATTTAAGTTAATTAACCTCCTTCATCTTACTGAAGTGGACATAAAGCCATGACGGCAGTGCATTTGGAAAAATTCCACAATCTTATATTGAGGTTTTAAGTAGATTTTCTTGTATATACACATTTGGCAATCGATATTGAGTT
>NW_024395424.1:0-21564 GCF_016617805.1 Bactrocera tryoni | reverse complement strand
AAATGTGTATATGCAAGAAAATCGGTTTTATACCTAAATGTAAAATTCTTGAGTTTTCCAAATGCACTGCCGTTTTGGCTTTATGCCAATTTCGGTAAGATGAAGAAGATTAATTAACTTTAATATGTGAATTTAATGATTTGAAGCAACTCGATATGGTTTTCTAGATGTGTACATGCAAGAAAGTCAGTTTTATACCTAAATGTGATGTTCTGGAATTTTCCAACTGCACTGCCGTTTTGGCTTTATGCCAATTTTGGTAAGATGAAGAAGATTAATTAACTTTAATTTGGGAATTTAATAATTTGAAGCAACTTGATATGGATTTCTAAATGTGTACATGCAAGAAAGTCAGTTTTATACGTAAATGTAAAATTTTGGAATTTTCCAAATGCACTGTCGTTTTGGTTTTATGGCAATTTCGGTAAGATGAAGAAGCTTAGTTAACTTTAATATGTGAAGCTAATGATTCGAATCCACTCGATATGGATTGCCAAAAGTGTATGTGCAAGAAAATCGGTTTTATACCTAAATGTAAAATTGTGGAATTTTCCCAAATGAACTGTTGTTTTGGCTTTATGCCAATTTCGGTAAGATGAAGAAGGTTAATTAAATTTAATATGTGAAGCCAATGATTTGAGTCAACTCGATATGGATTTCTAAGTGTGTACATGCAAGAAAATTGGTTTTATACCTAAATTTAAATTATGGATTTTTTTCCAAATGCACTGCCGTTTTGGCTTTATGCCAATTTCGGTAAAATGAAGAAGGTTTATTAATTTTAATATGTGAAGCTAATGATTTTAAGCAACTTGATATGGATTTCTAAATGTGTACATGCAAGAAAATCGGTTTTCCACCTAAATCTAAAATTACGGATTTTTTCCAAATGCACTGCCGTTATGGCTTTATGCCAATTTTGGTAAAATGAAGAAGGTTTATTAATTTTAATATGTGAAGCTAATGATTTTAAGCAACTTGATATGGATTTCTAAATGTGTACATGCAAGAAAATCGGTTTTCCACCTAAATCTAAAATTACGGATTTTTTCCAAATGCACTGCCGTTTTGGCTTTATGCCAATTTTGCTAAGATAAAGAAGATTAATTAACTTTAATATGTGAATTTTATAATTTGAAGCAACTTGATATGGATTTCTAAATGTGTACATGCAAGAAAGTCAGTTTTATACCTAAATGTGAAATTGTGGAATTTTCCAACTGCACTGCCGTTTTGGCTTTATGCCAATTTCGGTAAAATGAAGAAAGTTATTTAGCTTGAATATGGGAATTTAATAATTTGAAGCAACTTGATATGGTTTTCTAGATGTGTACATGCAAGAAAGTCAGTTTTATACCTAAATGTGATATTCTGGAATTTTCCAACTGCACTGTCGTTTTGGTTTTATGCCAATTTCGGTAAAATAAAGAAAGTTAATTAACTTGAATATGGGAATTTAATAATTTGAAGCAACTTTATATGGATTTCTGAATGTGTACATGCAAGAAAGTCAGTTTTATACGTAAATGTAAAATTTTGGAATTTTCCAAATGCACTGCCGTTTTGGCTTTATGCCAATTTCGGTAAGATGAAGAAGATTAATTAACTTTAATATGTGAATTTAATGATTTGAGGCAACTTGATATGGATTTCTAAAAGTGTACATGCAAGAAAGTCAGTTTTATACCTAAATGTGAAATTCTGGAATTTTCCAAATGCCATGCCGTTTTGGCTTTATGCCAATTTCGGTAAAATGAAGGAAGTTAATTAACTTTAATATGGGAATTTAATAATTTGAAGCAACTTGATATGGATTTCTAAATGTGTACATGCAAGAAAACCGGTTTTATACCTAAATGTAAAATTCTGCAATTTTTCCAAAAGCACTGCCGTTTTGGCTTTATGCCAACTTCAGTAAGATGAAGAAGGTAAATTAACTTTAATATATAAAGTTAATGATTTGAAGCAACTTTATAAGTATTTCTAAAAGTTTTTATGCAAGAAAGTCAGTTTTATACCTAAATGTGAAATTCTGGAATTTTCCAAATGCACTGACGTTTGGGTAAAATGAAAAAAGTTAATTAACTTTAATATGTGAAGCTAATGATTTTAAGCAATTCGATATGGATTTCTAAATGTGCACATGCAACAAAATCGGTTTTATACCTAAATCTAAAATTATGGATTTTTTTCCAAATGCACTGCCGTTTTGGCTTTATGCCAATTTCGGTAAGATGAAGAAGGTTAATTAACTTTAATATGTGAAGCTAATGATTTGAAGCAACTTGATATGGATTTCTAAATGTGTACATGCAAGAAAATCGGGTTTTTATCTAAATCTAAAATTATGGATTTTTTTCCAAATGCACTGCCGTTTTGGCTTTATGCCAATTTCGGTAAGATGAAGAAGGTTATTTAACTTTAATATGTGAAGCTATTGATTTGAATCAACGCGATATTAATTTCTAAGTGTGTACATGCAAGAAAGTCAGTTTTATACCTAAATGTGAAATTCTGGAATTTTCCAAATGCACTGCCGTTTTAGTTTTATGCCAACTTCAGTAAGATGAAGAAGCTTAATTAACTTTAATATGTGAAGCTAATGATTTGAATCCACTCGATATGGATTGCCAAATATGTATGTGCAAGAAAATCGGTTTTATACCTAAATGTAAAATTGTGGAATTTTCCCAAATGACCTGTTGTTTTGGCTTTATGCCAATTTCGGTAAGATGAAGAAGGTTAATTAACTATAATATGTGAAGCCAATGATTTGAGTCAACTCGATATGGATTTCTAAGTGTGTACATGCTAGAAAATTGGTTTTATACCTAAATCTAAAATTATGGATTTTTTTCCAAACGCACTGCCGTTTTGGCTTTATGCCAATTTCGGTAAAATGAAGAAGGTTTATTAATTTTAATATGTGAAGCTAATGATTTTGAGCAACTTGATATGGATTTTTCAATGTGTACATGCAAGAAAATCGGTTTTATACCTATATGTAAAATTATGGATTTTTTTCCAAATGCACTCCCGTTTAGGCTTTATGCCAATTTCGGTAAGTTGAAGAAGGATAAATAAATTTAATATGTGAAGCCAATGATTTGAGTCAACTCGATATGGATTTCTAAGTGTGTACATGCAAGAAAGTCAGTTTTATACCCAAATATAAGATTCTGGAATTTTCCAAATGCACTGCCGTTTTGGCTTTATGCCAATTTCGTTAAAATGAAGCAGGTTAATTAACTTTAATATGTGAAGCTAATGATTTTAAGCAACTTGATATGGATTTCTAAATGTGCACATGCAAGAAAATCGGTTTTATACCTAAATCTAAAATTATGGATTTTTTTCCAAATGCACTGCCGTTTTGGCTTTATGCCAATTTCGGTAAGATGAAGAAGGTTAATTAACTTTAATATGTGAAGCTAATGATGTGAAGCAACTTGATATGGATTTCTAAATGTGTACATGCAAGAAAATCGGTTTTTTATCTAAAGCTAAAATTATGGATTTTTTTCCAAATGCACTGCCGTTTTGGCTTTATGCCAATTTCGGTAAGATGAAGAAGGTTAATTAACTATAATATGTGAAGCCAATGATTTGAATCCACTCGATATAGATTGCCAAATGTGTATATGCAAGAAAATTGGTTTTATACCTAAATCTAAAATTATGGATTTTTTTCCAAACGCACTGCCGTTTTGGCTTTATGCCAATTTCGGTAAAAAGAAGAAGGTTTGTTAATTTTAATATGTGAAGCTAATGATTTGAAGCAACTTGATATGGATTTCTAAATGTGTACATGCAAGAAAATCGGTTTTATACCTATATGTAAAATTATGGATTTTTTTCCAAATGCACTACCGTTTTGGATTTATGCCAATTTCAGTAAGATGAAGAAGGATAAATAAATTTAATATGTGAAGCCAATGATTTGAGTCAACTCGATATGGATTTCTAAGTGTGTACATGCAAGAAAGTCAGTTTTATACCTAAATATAAGATTCTGGAATTTTCCAAATGCACTGCCGTTTTGGCTTTATGCCAATTTCGTTAAGATGAAGAAGGTTAATTAACTTTAATATGTGAATTTAATAAAAGTGTACATGCAAGAAAGTCAGTTTTATACCTAAATGTGAAATTCTTGAGTTTTCCAAATGCACTGCTGTTTTGGCTTTATGCCAATTTCGGTAAAATGAAGAAGGTTAGTTAACTTTAATATGTGAAGCCAATGATTTGAGTCAACTCGATATGGATTTCTAAGTGTGTACATGCAAGAAAGTCAGTTTTATACGTAAATGTGAAATTCTGGAATTTTCCAAATGCCATGCCGTTTTGGCTTTATGCCAATTTCGGTAAAATGAAGGAAGTTAATTAACTTGAATATGGGAATTTAATAATTTGAAGCCACTTTATATGGATTGCCAAATGTGTATATGCAAGAAAATCGGTTTTATACCTAATTGTACAATTCTTGAGTTTCCAAATGCACTGCCGTTTTGGCTTTATGCCAATTTCGGTAAGATGAAGAAGATTAATTAACTTTAATATGTGAATTTAATGATTTGAAGCAACTTGATATGGTTTTCTAGATGTGTACATGCAAGAAAGTCAGTTTTATACCTAAATGTGATGTTCTGGAATTTTCCAACTGCACTGCCGTTTTGGCTTTATGCCAGTTTCGGTAAGATGAAGAAGATTAATTAACTTTAATATGGGAATTTAATAATTTGAAGCAACTTGATATGGATTTCTAAATGTGTACATGCAAGAAAGTCAGTTTTATACGTAAATGTAAAATTTTGGAATTTTCCAAATGCACTGCCGTTTTGGTTTTATGGCAATTTCGGTAAGATGAAGAAGCTTAGTTAACTTTAATATGTGAAGCTAATGATTTGAATCCACTCGATATGGATTGCCAAAAGTGTATGTGCAAGAAAATCGGTTTTATACCTAAGTGTAAAATTGTGGAATTTTCCCAAATGAACTGTTGTTTTGGCTTTATGCCAATTTCGGTAAGATGAAGAAGGTTAATTAACTTTAATATGTGATGCCAATGATTTGAGTCAACTCGATATGGATTTCTAAGTGTGTACATGCAAGAAAATTGGTTTTATACCTAAATTTAAATTATGGATTTTTTTCCAAATGCACTGCCGTTTTGGCTTTATGCCAATTTCGGTAAAATGAAGAAGGTTTATTAATTTTAATATGTGAAGCTAATGATTTTAAGCAATTTGATATGGATTTCTAAATGTGTACATGCAAGAAAATCGGTGTTCCACCTAAATCTAAAATTACGGATTTTTTCCAAATGCACTGCCGTTTTGGCTTTATGCCAATTTCGGTAAGATGAAGAAGATTAATTAACTCTAATATGTGAATTTAATAATTTGAAGCAACTTGATATGGATTTCTAAATGTGTACATGCAAGAAAGTCAGTTTTATACCTAAAAGTGAAATTGTGGAATTTTCCAACTGCACTGCCGTTTTGGCTTTATGCCAATTTCGGTAAAATGAAGAAAGTTATTTAGCTTCAATATGGGAATTTAATAATTTGAAGCAACTTGATATGGTTTTCTAGATGTGTACATGCAAGAAAGTCAGTTTTATACCTAAATGTGAAATTCTGGAATTTTCCAACTGCACTGTCGTTTTGGTTTTATGCCAATTTCGGTAAAATAAAGAAAGTTAATTAACTTGAATATGGGAATTTAATAATTTGAAGCAACTTGATATGGATTTCTGAATGTGTACATGCAAGAAAGTCAGTTTTATACGTAAATGTAAAATTTTGGAATTTTCCAAATGCACTGCCGTTTTGGTTTTATTCCAATTTCGGTAAGATGAAGAAGCTTAATTAACTTTAATATGTGAAGCTAATGATTTGAATCCACTCGATATGGATTGCCAAATGTGTATATGCAAGAAAATCGGTTTTATACCTAAATGTGAAATGCTTGAGTTTTCCAAATGCACTGCCGTTTTGGCTTTATACCAATTTCGGTAAGATGAAGAAGATTAATTAACTTTAATATGTGAATTTAATGATTTGAGGCAACTTGATATGGATTTCTAAAAGTGTACATGCAAGAAAGTCAGTTTTATACCTAACTGTGAAATTCTGGAATTTTCCAAATGCCATGCCGTTTTGGCTTTATGCCAATTTCGGTAAAATGAAGGAAGTTAATTAACTTGAATATGGGAATTTAATAATTTGAAGCAACTTGATATGGATTTCTAAATGTGTACATGCAAGAAAATCGGTTTTATACCTAAATGTAAAATTGTGGAATTTTCCCAAATGCACTGCCGTTTTGGTTAATTTGAAGCAACTTGATATGGTTTTCTAGATGTGTACATGCAAGAAAATCGGTTTTATACCTAAATGTAAAATTGTGGAATTTTCCCAAATGAACTGTTGTTTTGGCTTTATGCCAATTTCGGTAAGATGAAGAAGGTTAATTAACTATAATATGTGAAGCCAATGATTTGAGTCAACTCGATATGGATTTCTAAGTGTGTACATGCTAGAAAATTGGTTTTATACCTAAATCTAAAATTATGGATTTTTTTCCAAACGCACTGCCGTTTTGGCTTTATGCTAATTTCGGTAAAATGAAGAAGGTTTATTAATTTTAATATGTGAAGCTAATGATTTTAAGCAACTTGATATGGATTTCTCAATGTGTACATGCAAGAAAATCGGTTTTATACCTATATGTAAAATTATGGATTTTTTTCCAAATGCACTCCCGTTTAGGCTTTATGCCAATTTCGGTAAGTTGAAGAAGGATAAATAAATTTAATATGTGAAGCCAATGATTTGAGTCAACTCGATATGGATTTCTAAGTGTGTACATGCAAGAAAGTCAGTTTTATACCCAAATATAAGATTCTGGAATTTTCCAAATGCACTGCCGTTTTGGCTTTATGCCAATTTCGTTAAAATGAAGCAGGTTAATTAACTTTAATATGTGAAGCTAATGATTTTAAGCAACTTGATATGGATTTCTAAATGTGCACATGCAAGAAAATCGGTTTTATACCTAAATCTAAAATTATGGATTTTTTTCCAAATGCACTGCCGTTTTGGCTTTACGCCAATTTCGGTAAGATGAAGAAGGTTAATTAACTTTAATATGTGAAGCTAATGATGTGAAGCAACTTGATATGGATTTCTAAATGTGTACATGCAAGAAAATCGGTTTTTTATCTAAAGCTAAAATTATGGATTTTTTTCCAAATGCACTGCCGTTTTGGCTTTATGCCAATTTCGGTAAGATGAAGAAGGTTAATTAACTATAATATGTGAAGCCAATGATTTGAATCCACTCGATATAGATTGCCAAATGTGTATATGCAAGAAAATTGGTTTTATACCTAAATCTAAAATTATGGATTTTTTTCCAAACGCACTGCCGTTTTGGCTTTATGCCAATTTCGGTAAAAAGAAGAAGGTTTGTTAATTTTAATATGTGAAGCTAATGATTTGAAGCAACTTGATATGGATTTCTAAATGTGTACATGCAAGAAAATCGGTTTTATACCTATATGTAAAATTATGGATTTTTTTCCAAATGCACTACCGTTTTGGATTTATGCCAATTTCAGTAAGATGAAGAAGGATAAATAAATTTAATATGTGAAGCCAATGATTTGAGTCAACTCGATATAGATTTCTAAGTGTGTACATGCAAGAAAGTCAGTTTTATACCTAAATATAAGATTCTGGAATTTTCCAAATGCACTGCCGTTTTGGCTTTATGCCAATTTCGTTAAGATGAAGAAGGTTAATTAACTTTAATATGTGAATTTAATAAAAGTGTACATGCAAGAAAGTCAGTTTTATACCTAAATGTAAAATTCTTGAGTTTTCCAAATGCACTGCCGTTTTGGCTTTATGCCAATTTCGGTAAGATGAAGAAGATTAATTAACTTTAATATGTGAATTTAATGATTTGAAGCAACTTGATATGAATTTCTAAAAGTGTACTTGCGAGAAAGTCAGTTTTATACCTAAATGTGAAATTCTGGAATTTTCCAAATGCACTGCCGTTTTGGCTTTATGCCAATTTCGGTAAAATGAAGGAAGTTAATTAACTTGAATATGGGAATTTAATAATTTGAAGCAACTTGATATGGATTTCTAAATGTGTACATGCAAGAAAATCGGTTTTATACCTAAATGTAAAATTCTGCAATTTTTCCAAAAGCACTGCCGTTTTGGCTTTATGCCAACTTCAGTAAGATGAAGAAGGTTAATTAATTTTAATATATAAAGTTAATGATTTGAAGCAACTTTATAAGTATTCCTAAAAGTTTTTATGCAAGAAAGTCAGTTTTATACCTAAATGTGAAATTCTGGAATTTTCCAAATGCATTGACGTTTGGGTAAAATGAAGAAAGTTAATTAACTTTAATATGTGAAGCTAATGATTTTAAGCAATTCGATATGGATTTCTAAATGTGCACATGCAACAAAATCGGTTTTATACCTAAATCTAAAATTATGGATTTTTTTCCAAATGCACTGCCGTTTTGGCTTTATGCCAATTTCGGTAAGATGAAGAAGGTTAATTAACTTTAATATGTGAAGCTAATGATTTGAAGCAACTTGATATGGATTTCTAAATGTGTACATGTAAGAAAATCGGTTTTTTATCTAAATCTAAAATTATGGATTTTTTTCCAAATGCACTGCCGTTTTGGCTTTATGCCAATTTCGGTAAGATGAAGAAGGTTATTTAACTTTAATATGTGAAGCTATTGATTTGAATCAACGCGATATTAATTTCTAAGTGTGTACATGCAAGAATGTCAGTTTTATACCTAAATGTAAAATTCTGGAATTTTCAAAATGCACTGCCGTTTTGGCTTTGTGCCAATTTCGGTAAGATGAAGAAGGTTAATTAACTTTAATATGTGAAGCTAATGATTTGAGGCAACTTGATATGAATTTCTAAATGTGTGCATGCAAGAAAATCGGTTTTATACTTAAATGTAAATGTCTGGAATTTTCCAAATGCACTGCCGTTTTGGTTAATGCCAACTTCTGTAAGATGAAGAAGGTTAATTAACTTTAATATGTGAAGCTAATGATTTGAATCCACTCGATATGGATTGCCAAATGTGTATGTGCAAGAAAATCGGTTTTATACCTAAATGTAAAATTGTGGAATTTTCCCAAATGAACTGTTGTTTTGGCTTTATGCCAATTTCGGTAAGATGAAGAAGGTTAATTAACTATAATATGTGAAGCCAATGATTTGAGTCAACTCGATATGGATTTCTAAGTGTGTACATGCTTGAAAATTGGTTTTATACCTAAATCTAAAATTATGGATTTTTTTCCAAACGCACTGCCGTTTTGGCTTTATGACAATTTCGGTAAAATGAAGAAGGTTTATTAATTTTAATATGTGAAGCTAATGATTTTAAGCAACTTGATATGGATTTCTCAATGTGTACATGCAAGAAAATCGGTTTTATACCTATATGTAAAATTATGGATTTTTTTCCAAATGCACTCCCGTTTAGGCTTTATGCCAATTTCGGTAAGATGAAGAAGGATAAATAAATTTAATATGTGAAGCCATGGATTTGAGTCAACTCGATATGGATTTCTAAGTGTGTACATGCAAGAAAGTCAGTTTTATAACCAAATATAAGATTCTGGAATTTTCCAAATGCACTGCCGTTTTGGCTTTATGCCAATTTCGTTAAGATGAAGCAGGTTAATTAACTTTAATATGTGAAGCTAATGATTTTAAGCAACTTGATATGGATTTCTAAGTGTGTACATGCTAGAAAAGTGGTTTTATACCTAAATCTAAAATTATGGATTTTTTTCCAAACGCACTGCCGTTTTGGCTTTATGCCAATTTCGGTAAAATGAAGAAGGTTTATTAATTTTAATATGTGAAGCTAATGATTTTAAGCAACTTGATATGGATTTCTCAATGTGTACATGCAAGAAAATCGGTTTTATACCTATATGTAAAATTATGGATTTTTTTCCAAATGCACTCCCGTTTAGGCTTTATGCCAATTTCGGTAAGATGAAGAAGGATAAATAAATTTAATATGTGAAGCCAATGATTTGAGTCAGCTCGATATGGATTTCTAAGTGTGTACATGCAAGAAAGTCAGTTTTATACCCAAATATAAGATTCTGGAATTTTCCAAATGCACTGCCGTTTTGGATTTATGCCAATTTCGGTAAGATGAAGAAGGTTAACTAACTTTAATATGTGAAGCTAATGATTTTAAGCAACTTGATATGGATTTCTAAATGTACACATGCAAGAAAATCGGTTTTATACCTAAATCTAAAATTATGGATTTTTTTCCAAATGCACTGCCGTTTTGGCTTTATGCCAATTTCGGTAAGATGAAGAAGGTTAATTAACTTTTATATGTGAAGCTAATGATTTGAGGCAACTTGATATGGATTTCTAAATATGTGCATGCAAGAAAATCGGTTTTATAATTAAATGTAAATGTCTGAGATTTTCCAAATGCACTGCCGTTTTGGTTAATGCCAACTTCTGTAAGATGAAGAAGGTTAATTAACTTTAATATGTGAAGCTAATGATTTGAAGCAACTTGATATGGATTTCTAAATGTACACATGCAAGAAAATCGGTTTTATACCTAAATCTAAAATTATGGATTTTTTTCCAAATGCACTGCCGTTTTGGCTTTATGCCAATTTCGGTAAGATGAAGAAGGTTAATTAACTTTAATATGTGAAGCTAATGCTGTGAAGCAACTTGATATGGATTTCTAAAAGCGTTTATGCAAGAAAGGCAGTTTTATACCTAAATGTGAAATTCTGAAATTTTCCAAATGCGCTGCCGTTTTGGCTTTATGCCAATTTCGGTAAAATGAAGAAAGTTAATTAACTTGAATATGGCAATTTAATAATTTGAAGCAACTTGATATGGTTTTCTAGATGTGTACATGCAAGAAAGTCAGTTTTATACCTAAATGTGAAATTCTGGAATTTTCCAAATGCACTGACGTTTGGGTAAAATGAAGAAAGTTAATTAACTTGAATATGGGAATTTAATAATTTGAAGCAACTTGATATGGATTGCCAAATGTGTAATTGCAAGAAAATCGGTTTTATACCTAAATGTAAAATTCTTGAGTTTTCCAAATGCACTGCCGTTTTGGCTTTACGCCAATTTCGGTAAGATGAAGAAGATTAATTATCTTTAATATGTGAATTTAATGATTTGAAGCAACTTGATATGGTTTTCTAGATGTGTACATGCAAGAAAGTCAGTTTTATACCTAAATGTGAAGTTCTGGAATTTTCCAACTGCACTGCCGTTTTGGCTTTATGCCAATTTCGGTAAGATGAAGAAGATTAATTAACTTTAATATGGGAATTTAATAATTTGAAGCAACTTGATATGGATTTCTAAATGTGTACATGCAAGAAAGTCAGTTTTATACGTAAATGTAAAATTTGGAATTTTCCAAACGCACTGCCGTTTTGGTTTTATGGCAATTTCGGTAAGATGAAGAAGCTTAGTTAACTTTAATATGTGAAGCTAATGATTTGAATCCACTCGATATGGATTGCCAAAAGTGTATGTGCAAGAAAATTGGTTTTATACCTAAATTTAAATTATGGATTTTTTTCCAAATGCACTGCCGTTTTGGCTTTATGCCAATTTCGGTAAAATGAAGAAGGTTTATTAATTTTAATATGTGAAGCTAATGATTTTAAGCAACTTGATATGGATTTTTAAATGTGTACATGCAAGAAAATCGGTTTTCCACCTAAATCTAAAATTACGGATTTTTTCCAAATGCACTGCCGTTTTGGCTTTATGCCAATTTCGGTAAGATGAAGAAGATTAATTAACTTTAATATGTGAATTTAATAATTTGAAGCAACTTGATATGGATTTCTAAATGTGTACATGCAAGAAAGTCAGTTTTATACCTAAATGTGAAATTATGGAATTTTCCAACTGCACTGCCGTTTTGGCTTTGTGCCAATTTCGGTAAAATGAAGAAAGTTATTTAGCTTGAATATGGGAATTTAATAATTTGAAGCAACTTGATATGGATTTCTGAATGTGTACATGCAAGAAAGTCAGTTTTATACGTAAATGTAAAATTTTGGAATTTTCCAAATGCACTGCCGTTTTGGTTTTATTCCAATTTCGGTAAGATGAAGAAGCTTAGTTAACTTTAATATGTGAAGCTAATGATTTGAATCCACTCGATATGGATTGCCAAATGTGTATATGCAAGAAAATCGGTTTTATACCTATATGTAAAATTATGGATTTTTTTCCAAATGCACTGCCGTTTTGGATTTATGCCAATTTCGGTAAGATGAAGAAGGATAAATAACTTTAATATGTGAAGCCAATGATTTGAGTCAACTCGATATGGATTTCTAAGTGTGTACATGCAAGAAAATTGGTTTTATACCTAAATTTAAATTATGGATTTTTTTCCAAATGCACTGCCGTTTTGGCTTTATGCCAATTTCGGTAAAATGAAGAAGGTTTATTAATTTTAATATGTGAAGCTAATGATTTTAAGCAACTTGATATGGATTTTTAAATGTGTACATGCAAGAAAATCGGTTTTCCACCTAAATCTAAAATTACGGATTTTTTCCAAATGCACTGCCGTTTTGGCTTTATGCCAATTTCGGTAAGATGAAGAAGATTAATTAACTTTAATATGTGAATTTAATAATTTGAAGCAACTTGATATGGATTTCTAAATGTGTACATGCAAGAAAGTCAGTTTTATACCTAAATGTGAAATTGTGGAATTTTCCAACTGCACTGCCGTTTTGGCTTTATGCCAATTTCGGTAAAATGAAGAAAGTTATTTAGCTTGAATATGGGAATTTAATAATTTGAAGCAACTTTATATGGTTTTTTATGTAGATGTGTACATGCAAGAAAGTCAGTTTTATACCTAAATGTGAAATTCTGGAATTTTCCAAAAGCACTGCCGTTTTGGCTTTATGCCAATTTCGGTAAAATGAAGAAAGTTAATTAACTTGAATATGGGAATTTAATAATTTGAAGCAACTTGATATGGATTTCTGAATGTGTACATGCAAGAAAGTCAGTTTTATACGTAAATGTAAATTTTTGGAATTTTCCAAATGCACTGCCGTTTTGGTTTTATTCATATTTCGGTAAAATGAAAAAGCTTAATTAACTTTAATATGTGAAGTTAATGATTTGAATCCACTCGATATGGATTGCCAAATGTGTATATACAAGAAAATCGGTTTTATACCTAAATGTGAAATTCTTGAGTTTTCCAAATGCACTGCCGTTTTGGCTTTATGCCAATTTCGTTAAGATGAAGAAGATTAATTAACTTTAATATGTGAATTTAATGATTTGAAGCAACTTGATATGGATTTCTAAAAGTGTACATGCAAGAAAGTCAGTTTTATACCTAAATGTGAAATTCTGGAATTTCCCAAATGCACTGCCGTTTTGGCTTTATGCCAATTTCGGTAAAATAAAGAAAGTTAATTAACTTGAATATGGGAATTTAATAATTTGAAGCAACTTGATATGTATTTCTAAATGTGTACATGCAAGAAAATCGGTTTTATACCTAAATGTAAAATTCTGCAATTTTTCCAAAAGCACTGCCGTTTTGGCTTTATGCCAACTTCAGTAAGATGAAGAAGGTTAATTAACTATAATATGTGAAGCCAATGATTTGAGTCAACTCGATATGGATTTCTAAGTGTGTACATGCAAGAAAATTGGTTTTATACCTAAATCTAAAATTATGGATTTTTTTCCAAACGCACTGCCGTTTTGGCTTTATGGCAATTTCGGTAAAATGAAGAAGGTTTATTAATTTTAATATGTGAAGCTAATGATTTTAAGCAACTTGATATGGATTTCTCAATGTGTACATGCAAGAAAATCGGTTTTATACCTATATGTAAAATTATGGATTTTTTTCCAAATGCACTCCCGTTTAGGCTTTATGCCAATTTCGGTAAGATGAAGAAGGATAAATAAATTTAATATGTGAAGCCAATGACTTGAGTCAACTCGATATGGATTTCTAAGTGTGTACATGCAAGAAAGTCAGTTTTATACCCAAATATAAGATTCTGGAATTTTCCAAATGCACTGCCGTTTTGGCTTTATGCCAATTTCGTTAAGATGAAGCAGGTTAATTAACTTTAATATGTGAAGCTAATGATTTTAAGCAACTTGATATGGATTTCTAAATGTGCACATGCAAGAAAATCGGTTTTATACCTAAATCTAAAATTATGGATTTTTTTCCAAATGCACTGCCGTTTTGGCTTTACGCCAATTTCGGTAAGATGAAGAAGGTTAATTAACTTTAATATGTGAAGCTAATGATGTGAAGCAACTTGATATGGATTTCTAAATGTGTACATGCAAGAAAATCGGTTTTTTATCTAAAGCTAAAATTATGGATTTTTTTCCAAATGCACTGCCGTTTTGGCTTTATGCCAATTTCGGTAAGATGAAGAAGGTTAATTAATTATAATATGTGAAGCCAATGATTTGAGTCAACTCGATATGGATTTCTAAGTGTGTACATGCAAGAAAATTGGTTTTATACCTAAATCTAAAATTATGGATTTTTTTCCAAACGCACTGCCGTTTTGGCTTTATGTCAATTTCGGTAAAATGAAGAAGGTTTATTAATTTTAATATGTGAAGCTAATGATTTTAAGCAACTTGATATGGATTTCTCAATGTGTACATGCAAGAAAATCGGTTTTATACCTATATGTAAAATTATGGATTTTTTTCCAATTGCACTACCGTTTTGGATTTATGCCAATTTCAGTAAGATGAAGAAGGATAAATAAATTTAATATGTGAAGCCCATTATTTGAGTCAACTCGATATGGATTTCTAAGTGTGTACATGCAAGAAAGTCAGTTTTATACCTAAATATAAGATTCTGGAATTTTCCAAATGCACTGCCGTTTCGGCTTTATGAAAATTTCGTTAAGATGAAGAAGGTTAATTAACTTTAATATGTGAATTTAATAAAAGTGTACATGCAAGAAAGTCAGTTTTATACCTAAATGTGAAATTCTTGAGTTTTCCAAATGCACTGCTGTTTTGGCTTTATGCCAATTTCGGTAAGATGAAGAAGGTTAGTTAACTTTAATATGTGAAGCCAATGATTTGAGTCAACTCGATATGGATTTCTAAGTGTGTACATGCAAGAAAGTCAGTTTTATACGTAAATGTGAAATTCTGGAATTTTCCAAATGCCATGCCGTTTTGGCTTTATGCCAATTTCGGTAAAATGAAGGAAGTTAATTAACTTGAATATGGGAATTTAATAATTTGAAGCAACTTGATATGGATTTCTAAATGTGTACATGCAAGAAAATCGGTTTTATACCTAAATGTAAAATTCTGCAATTTTTCCAAAAGCACTGCCGTTTTGGCTTTATGCCAACTTCAGTAAGATGAAGAGGTAAATTAACTTTAATATATAAAGTTAATGATTTGAAGCAACTTTATAAGTATTTCTAAAAGTGTTTATGCTAGCAAGTCGGTTTTATACCGAAATGTGAAATTCTGGAGTTTTCCAAATGCACTGCCGTTTTGGTTAATTTGAAGCAACTTGATATGGTTTTCTAGATGTGTACATGCAAGAAAGTCAGTTTTATACCTAAATGTGAAATTCTGGAATTTTCCAACTGCACGGACGTTTTGGTTTTATGGCAATTTCGGTAAGATGAAGAAGCTTAGTTAACTTTAATATGTGAAGCTAATGATTTGAATCCACTCGATATGGATTGCCAAATGTGTATGTGCAAGAAAATCGGTTTTATACCTAAATGTAAAATTGTGGAATTTTCCCAAATGAACTGTTGTTTTGGCTTTATGCCAATTTCGGTAAGATGAAGAAGGTTAATTAACTTTAATATGTGAAGCCAATGATTTGAGTCAATTCGATATGGATTTCTAAGTGTGTACATGCAAGAAAGTCAGTTTTATACCTAAATGTGAAATTCTTGAGTTTTCCAAATGCACTGCTGTTTTGGCTTTATGCCAATATCGGTAAGATGAAGAAGTTTAATTAACTTTAATATGTGAAGCTAATGATTTGAAGCAACTTGATATGGATTTCTAAATGTGCGCATGCAAGAAAATTGGTTTTATACCTAAATCTAATATTATGGATTTTTTTCCAAATGCACTGCCGTTTTGGCTTTATGCCAATTTCGGTAAAATGAAGAAGGTTTATTAATTTTAATATGTGAAGCTAATGATTTTAAGCAACTTGATATGGATTTCTAAATGTGTACATGCAAGAAAATCGATTTTCCACCTAAATCTAAAATTACGGATTTTTTCTAAATGCACTTCCGTTTTGGCTTTATGCCAATTTCTGTAAGATAAAGAAGGTTAATTAACTTTAATATGTGAAGCTAATGATTTGAAGCAACTTGATATGGATTTCTAAATATGCACATTCAAGAAAATCGGTTTTATACCTATGTGTAAAATTATGGATTTTTTTCCAAATGCACTGCCGTTTTGGATTTATGCCAATTTCGGTAAGATGAAGAAGGACAAATAACTTTAATATGTGAAGCTAATGATTTGAAGCAACCTTATATGGATTTCTCAATGTGTAAATGCAAGAAAATCGGTTTTACACCTATATGTAAAATTATGGATTTTTTTCCAAATGCACTGCCGTTTTGGCTTTATGCCAATTTCGGTAAGATAAAGAAGGTTATTTAACTTTAATATGTGAAGCTAATGGTTTGAAGCCATTCGACATAGATTGCCAATGTATACATGCAAGAAAATCGGTTTTATACCTAAATGTAAAATTCTGGAATTTTTCCGAATGCATTGCCGTTATGGCTTAATGTCAACTTTGGTAAGATGAAGAAGGTAAATTAACTTTAATATATGAAGTTAATGATTTGAAGCAACTTTGTAAGTATTCCTAAAAGTTTTTATGCAAGATAGTCAGTTTTATACCTAAATGTGAAATTCTGGAATTTTCCAAATGCACTGACGTTTGGGTAAAATGAAGAAAGTTAATTAACTTGAATATGGGAATTTAATAATTTGAAGCAACTTGATACGGAATTCTTAATGTGTACATGCAAGAAAGTTAGTTTTATACCTAAATGTGAAATTCTGGAATTTTCCAAATGCACTCCCGTTTAGGCTTTATGCCAATTTCGGTAAGATGAAGAAGGTTAATTAACTTAAATATGTGAAGTCAATGATTTGAGTCAACTCGATATGGATTTCTAAATGGGTACATGCAAGAAAGTCAGTTTTATACCTAAATATAAGATTCTGGAATTTTCCAAATGCACTGCCGTTTTGGATTTATGCCAATTTCGGTAAGATGAAGAAGGTTAACTAACTTTAATATGTGAAGCTAATGATTTTAAGCAACTTGATATGGATTTCTAAATGTACACATGCCAGAAAATCGGTTTTATACCTAAATCTAAAATTATGGATTTTTTTCCAAATGCACTGCCGTTTTGGCTTTATGCCAATTTCGGTAAGATGAAGAAGGTTAATTAACTTTAATATGTGAAGCTAATGATGTGAAGCAACTTGATATGGATTTCTAAATGTGTTCATGCAACAAAATCGGTTTTTTTATCTAAATCTAAAGTTATGGATTTTTTTCCAATGTCACTGCCGTTTTGGCTTGATGCCAATTTCGGTAAGATGAAGAAGGTTATTTAACCTTAATATGTGAAGCTAATGATTTGAAGCAACTTGATATGGATTTCTCAATGTGTACATGCAAGAATGTCAGTTTTATACCTAAATGTAAAATTCTGGAATTTTCAAAATGCACTGCCGTTTTGGCTTTGTGCCAATTTCGGTAAGATGAAGAAGGTTAATTAACTTTAATATGTGAAGCTAATGATTTGAGGCAACTTGATATGGATTTCTAAATGTGTGCATGCAAGAAAATCGGTTTTATAATTAAATGTAAATGTCTGAAATTTTCCAAATGCACTGCCGTTTTGGTTAATGCCAACTTCTGTAAGATGAAGAAGGTTAATTAACTTTAATATGTGAAGCTAATGATTTGAAGCCATTCGACATAGATTGCCAAATGTATACATGCAACAAAATCGGTTTTATACCTAAATGTAAAATTCTGGAATTTTTCCAAATGCATTGCCGTTATGCCTTTGTGCCAATTTCGGTAAGATGAAGAAGGTTAATTAACTTGAATATGGGAATTTAATAATTTGAAGCAACTTGATATGGTTTTCTAGATGTGTACATGCAAGAAAGTCAGTTTTATACCTAAATGTGAAATTCTGGAATTTTCCAAATGCACTGACGTTTGGGTAAAATGAAGAAAGTTAATTAACTTGAATATGGGAATTTAATAATTTGAAGCAACTTGATATGGATTGCCAAATGTGTATATGCAAGAAAATCGGTTTTATACCTAAATGTAAAATTCTTGAGTTTTCCAAATGCACTGCCGTTTTGGCTTTATGCCAATTTCGGTAAGATGAAGAAGATTAATTAACTTTAATATGTGAATTTAATGATTTGAAGCAACTTGATATGGTTTTCTAGATGTGTACATGCAAGAAAGTCAGTTTTATACCTAAATGTGATGTTCTGGAATTTTCCAACTGCACTGCCGTTTTGGCTTTATGCCAGTTTCGGTAAGATGAAGAAGATTAATTAACTTTAATATGGGAATTTAATAATTTGAAGCAACTTGATATGGATTTCTAGATGTGTACATGCAAGAAAGTCAGTTTTATACGTAAATGTAAAATTTTGGAATTTTCCAAATGCACTGCCGTTTTGGTTTTATGGCAATTTCGGTAAGATGAAGAAGCTTAGTTAACTTTAATATGTGAAGCTAATGATTTGAATCCACTCGATATGGATTGCCAAAAGTGTATGTGCAAGAAAATCGGTTTTATACCTAAATGTAAAATTGTGGAATTTTCCCAAATGAACTGTTGTTTTGGCTTTATGCCAATTTCGGTAAGATGAAGAAGGTTAATTAACTTTAATATGTGATGCCAATGATTTGAGTCAACTCGATATGGATTTCTAAGTGTGTACATGCAAGAAAATTGGTTTTATACCTAAATTTAAATTATGGATTTTTTTCCAAATGCACTGCCGTTTTGGCTTTATGCCAATTTCGGTAAAATGAAGAAGGTTTATTAATTTTAATATGTGAAGCTAATGATTTTAAGCAACTTGATATGGATTTCTAAATGTGTACATGCAAGAAAATCGGTTTTCCACCTAAATCTAAAATTACGGATTTTTTCCAAATGCACTGCCGTTTTGGCTTTATGCCAATTTCGGTAAGATGAAGAAGATTAATTAACTTTAATATGTGAATTTAATAATTTGAAGCAACTTGATATGGATTTCTAAATGTGTACATGCAAGAAAGTCAGTTTTATACCTAAATGTGAAATTGTGGAATTTTCCAACTGCACTGCCGTTTTGGCTTTATGCCAATTTCGGTAAAATGAAGAAAGTTATTTAGCTTGAATATGGGAATTTAATAATTTGAAGCAACTTTATATGGTTTTTTATGTAGATGTGTACATGCAAGAAAGTCAGTTTTATACCTAAATGTGAAATTCTGGAATTTTCCAGCTGCACTGTCGTTTTGGTTTTATGCCAATTTCGGTAAAATGAAGAAAGTTAATTAACTTGAATATGGGAATTTAATAATTTGAAGCAACTTGATATGGATTTCTGAATGTGTACATGCAAGAAAGTCAGTTTTATACGTAAATGTAAAATTTTGGAATTTTCCAAATGCACTGCCGTTTTGGTTTTATGGCAATTTCGGTAAGATGAAGAAGCTTAATTAACTTTAATATGTGAAGCTAATGATTTGAATCCACTCGATATGGATTGCCAAATGTGTATATGCAAGAAAATCGGTTTTATACCTAAATGTGAAATTGTGGAATTTTCCAAATGCACTGCCGTTTTGGCTTTATGCCAATTTCGGTAAGATGAAGAAGATTAATTAACTTTAATATGTGAATTTAATGATTTGAGGCAACTTGATATGGATTTCTAAAAGTGTACATGCAAGAAAGTCAGTTTTATACCTAAATGTGAAATTCTGGAATTTTCCAAATGCCATGCCGTTTTGGCTTTATGCCAATTTCGGTAAAATGAAGGAAGTTAATTAACTTGAATATGGGAATTTAATAATTTGAAGCAACTTGATATGCATTTCTAAATGTGTACATGCAAGAAAATCGGTTTTATACCTAAATGTAAAATTCTGCAATTTTTCCAAAAGCACTGCCGTTTTGGCTTTATGCCAACTTCAGTAAGATGAAGAGGTAAATTAACTTTAATATATAAAGTTAATGATTTGAAGCAACTTTATAAGTATTTCTAAAAGTGTTTATGCTAGCAAGTCGGTTTTATACCGAAATGTGAAATTCTGGAATTTTCCAAATGCACTGCCGTTTTGGTTAATTTGAAGCAACTTGATATGGTTTTCTTGATATGGTTTTCTAGATGTGTACATGCAAGAAAGTCAGTTTTATACCTAAATGTGAAATTCTGGAATTTTCCAAATGCACTGCCGTTTTGGTTTTATGCCAACTTCAGTAAGATGAAGAAGCTTAATTATCTTTAATATGTGAAGCTAATGATTTGAATCCACTCAATATGGATTGCCAAATGTGTATGTGCAAGAAAATCGGTTTTATACCTAAATGTAGAATTGTGGAATTTTCCCAAATGAACTGTTGTTTTGGCTTTATGCCAATTTCGGTAAGATGAAGAAGGTTAATTAACTATAATATGTGAAGCCAATGATTTGAGTCAACTCGATATGGATTTCTAAGTGTGTACAAGCTAGAAAATTGGTTTTATACCTAAATCTAAAATTATGGATTTTTTTCCAAACGCACTGCCGTTTTGGCTTTATGCCAATTTCGGTAAAATGAAGAAGGTTTATTAATTTTAATATGTGAAGCTAATGATTTTAAGCAACTTGATATGGGTTTCTCAATGTGTACATGCAAGAAAATCGGTTTTATACCTATATGTAAAATTATGGATTTTTTTCCAAATGCACTCCCGTTTAGGCTTTATGCCAATTTCGGTAAGTTGAAGAAGGATAAATAAATTTAATATGTGAAGCCAATGATTTGAGTCAACTCGATATGGATTTCTAAGTGTGTACATGCAAGAAAGTCAGTTTTATACCCAAATATAAGATTCTGGAATTTTCCAAATGCACTGCCGTTTTGGCTTTATGCCAATTTCGTTAAGATGAAGCAGGTTAATTAACTTTAATATGTGAAGCTAATGATTTTAAGCAACTTGATATGGATTTCTAAATGTGCACATGCAAGAAAATCGGTTTTATACCTAAATCTAAAAATATGGGTTTTTTTCCAAATGCACTGCCGTTTTGGCTTTATGCCAATTTCGGTAAGATGAAGAAGGTTAATTAACTTTAATATGTGAAGCTAATGATGTGAAGCAACTTGATATGGATTTCTAAATGTG
>NW_024395423.1:0-19874 GCF_016617805.1 Bactrocera tryoni | reverse complement strand
AATGATTTATATACATAAATATAAGATTTTGGGATTCTTCTAAATGCACTGCCGTTATGGCTTTATGTCAACTTCACTAAGAAGTAAAAGGTTAATTAACTTAAATATGTGAAGTTAATGATTAGCAGCTACTCAATATCGACTCCTAAATGTGTCAATACAGAAAATCGACTTTATACATAGAGTAAATATGAGATTTTGGAATTCTTCCAAATGCACTACCGTTATGGCTTTATGTCAACTTCAGTAAGATGAAGAAGGTTAGTTAATTTAAATATGTGAAGTTGATGATTTAAAGCAACTCAATATCGGTTGCTAAATGCGTATTAACAAAAAAATCGACTTTATACCTAAATGTAAGATTTTGGAATTCTTCCAAATGCACTGCCGTTATGGCTTTATGTCACTTTCATTTAGATGAAGAAAATTAATAATCGTAAATATGTAAAGTTAATGCTCAGAAGCTACACAATATCGATTGTGATATGTGTGTATACACGAAAATCGACTTTTTTCATAAATATAAAATTTTAGAATTTTTTCAAATGCACTGCCGTTTTTGCTTTACGTCAACTTCAGTAAGATGAAGAAGGTTAATTAAATTAAATATGTGAAGCTAATGATTTGAAGCAATACAATATCGATTGCTAAATATGAATATACAAAAAAAAAATGGATTATATACATAAATATAAGATTTTGGAATTCTTCTAAATGCACTGCCGTTATGGCTTTATGTTAACTTCACTAAGAAGTAAAAGGTTAATTAACTTAAATATGTGAAGTTGATGATTTAAAGCAACTCAATATCGGTTGCTAAATGCGTATTAACAAAAAAATCGACTTTATATCTAAATAAAAGATTATGGAATTTTTCCAAATGCACTGCCGTTATGGCTTTATGTCAACTTCATAAATATGAAGAGAGGTAACTAACTTAAATATGTGAAGTTAATGATTTGAAGCAATGCAATATCGATTGCTAAATACGAATATACAAGAAAATCGACTTTATACATAAATATAAAATTTTAGAATCCTCTCAAATGCACTGCCGTTTTTGCTTTACGTCAACTTCAGTAAGATGAAGAAGGTTAGTTAATTTAAATATGTGAAGTTGATGATTTAAAGCCACTCAATATCGGTTGCTAAATGCGTATTAACAAAAAAATCGACTTTATACCTAAATGTAAGATTTTGGAATTCTTCCAAATGCACTGCCGTTATGGCTTTATGTCACTTTCATTTAGATGAAGAAAATTAATAATCTTAAATATGTAAAGTTAATGCTCAGAAGCTACACAATATCGATTGTGATATGTGTATACAAGAAAATCGACTTTATACATAAATATAAAATTTTAGAATCCTTCCAAATGCAGTGCCGTTTTTGCTATACGTCAACTTCAGTAAGATGAAGAAGGTTAATTAAATTAAATAAGTGAAGCTAATGATTTGAAGCAATGCAATATCGATTGCTAAATATGAATATACAAAAAAAAATGGATTATATACATAGGTATAAGATTTTGGAATTCTTCTAAATGCACTGCCGTTATGGCTTTATGTCAACTTCACTAAGAAGTAAAAGGTTAATTAACTTAAATATGTGAAGTTAATGATAAGAAGCTACTCAATATTGATTGCAAAATGTGTGTGTACAAAAAAATCGACTTTATATCTAAATATAAGATTATGGAATTTTTCCAAATGCACTGCCGTTATGGCTTTATGTCAACTTCATTATGATGAAGAGAGGTAACTAACTTAAATATGTGAAGTTAATGATTAGAAGCTACTCAGTATCGATTGCTAAATGTGTATATACAAGAAAATCGGCTTTATACCTTAATATAAGATAATGGAGTTTTTCCAAATGCACTGCCGTTATGGCTTTCTGTCACCTTCATAAAGATGAAGAGAGGTAACTAACTTAAATATGTAAAACTAATGATTTGAAGCTACTTAATATCGACTGCTAAATGTGTATATGCAAGAAAATCCACTTAATACCTCAATATAAGATAATAGAATTTTTCCAAATGCACTGAAGTGATGGCTTTATGTCAACTTCAGTAAGATGAAGAAAGTTAACTAACTTAAATATGTGAAGTTAATGATTTGAAGCAATACAATATCGATTGCTAAATATGAATATACAAAAAAAAATGATTTATATACATAAATATAAGATTTTGGGATTCTTCTAAATGCACTGCCGTTATGGCTTTATGTCAACTTCACTAAGAAGTAAAAGGTTAATTAACTTAAATATGTGAAGTTAATGATTAGCAGCTACTCAATATCGACTCCTAAATGTGTCAATACAGAAAATCGACTTTATACATAGAGTAAATATGAGATTTTGGAATTCTTCCAAATGCACTACCGTTATGGCTTTATGTCAACTTCAGTAAGATGAAGAAGGTTAGTTAATTTAAATATGTGAAGTTGATGATTTAAAGCAACTCAATATCGGTTGCTAAATGCGTATTAACAAAAAAATCGATTTTATACCTAAATGTAAGATTTTGGAATTCTTCCAAATGCACTGCCGTTATGGCTTTATGTCACTTTCGTTTAGATGAAGAAAATTAATAATCTTAAATATGTAAAGTTAATGCTCAGAAGCTACACAATATCGATTGTGATATGTGTATACAAGAAAATCGACTTTATACATAAATATAAAATTTAAGAATCCTTCCAAATGCACTGCCGTTTTTGCTTTACGTCAACTTCAGTAAGATGAAGAAGGTTAGTTAATTTAAATATGTGAAGTTGATGATTTAAAGCCACTCAATATCGGTTGCTTAATGCGTATTAACAAAAAAATCGACTTTATACCTAAATGTAAGATTTTGGAATTCTTCCAAATGCACTGCCGTTATGGCTTTATGTCACTTTCATTTAGATGAAGAAAATTAATAATCTTAAATATGTAAAGTTAATGCTCAGAAGCTACACAATATCGATTGTGATATGTGTGTATACACGAAAATCGATTTTTTCATAAATATAAAATTTTAGAATTTTTCCAAATGCACTGCCGTTTTTGCTTTACGTCAACTTCAGTAAGATGAAGAAGGTTAATTAAATTAAATATGTGAAGCTAATGATTTGAAGCAATACAATATCGATTGCTAAATATGAATATACAAAAAAAAAATGGATTATATACATAAATATAAGATTTTGGAATTCTTCTAAATGCACTGCCGTTATGGCTTTATGTTAACTTCACTAAGAAGTAAAAGGTTAATTAACTTAAATATGTGAAGTTGATGATTTAAAGCAACTCAATATCGGTTGCTAAATGCGTATTAACAAAAAAATCGACTTTATATCTAAATAAAAGATTATGGAATTTTTCCAAATGCACTGCCGTTATGGCTTTATGTCAACTTCATAAATATGAAGAGAGGTAACTAACTTAAATATGTGAAGTTAATGATTTGAAGCAATGCAATATCGATTGCTAAATACGAATATACAAGAAAATCGACTTTATACATAAATATAAGATTTTGGGATTCTTCCAAATGCACTGCCGTTTTGGCTTTATGTCAACTTCAGTAAGATGAAGAAAGTTAACTAACTTAAATATGTGAAGTTAATGATTAGATGCTACTCAATATCGATTGCTAAATGTGTGTATACAAAAAACTCGACTTTATACATATAGTAAATATAAGATTTTGGAATTCTTCTAAATGCACTGCCGTTATGACTTTATGTCAACTTCAGAAAGATGAAGAAGGTTAATTAACTAAAATATGTGAAGTTAATTAAGCAACGCAATATCGATTGCTAAATATGAATATACAAAAAAATCGACTTTATACATATAGAAAATATAAGATTTTATAATTCTTCTAAATGCACTGCCGTTATGGCTTTGTGTCAACTTCAGTAAGATGAAGAAGGTTAATTAACTTAAATATGTAAAACTAATGATTTGAAGCAATGCAATATCGATTGCTCAATGTGTATATACAAAAAAATCGACTTTATACCTCATTATAAGATAATGGAATTTTTCCAAATGCACTGCCGTTATGGCTTTATGTCAACTTCAGTAAGATGAAGAAGGTTAATTAACTTAAATATGTGGAGTTAATGATTTGAAGCAAAGCAATATCGACTCCTAAATGTGTGTATACAAAAAACTCGACTTTATACATATAGTAAATATAAGATTTACGAATTCTTCCAAATGCACTACCGTTATGGCTTTATGTCAACTTCAGTAATATGAAGAAAGTTAACCAACTTAAATATGTGAAGTTAATGATTAGATGCTACACAATATCGGTTGCTAAATGCGTATAAACAAAAAAATCGACTTTATACATAAATGTAAGATTTCGGAATTCTTCTAAATGCACCGCCGTTATGGCTTTTTGTCAACTTCAGTAAGATGAAGAAAGTTAATAATCTTAAATATGTAAAGTTAATGTTCAGAAGCTACACAATATCGATTGTGATATGTGTGTATACACGAAAATCGACTTTTTTCATAAATATAAAATTTTAGAATTTTTTCAAATGCACTGCCGTTTTTGCTTTACGTCAACTTCAGTAAGATGAAGAAGGTTAATTAAATTAAATATGTGAAGCTAATGATTTGAAGCAATAAAATATCGATTGCTAAATATGAATATACAAAAAAAATGGATTATATACATAAATATAAGATTTTGGAATTCTTCTAAATGCACTGCCGTTATGGCTTTATGTCAACTTCACTAAGAAGTAAAAGGTTAATTAACTTAAATATGTGAAGCTAATGATTAGAAGCTACTCAATATCGATTGCTTAATGTGTGTGTACAAAAAAATCGACTTTATATCTAAATAAAAGATTATGGAATTTTTCCAAATGCACTGCCGTTATGGCTTTATGTCAACTTCATAAATATGAGGAGAGGTAACTAACTTAAATATGTGAAGTTAATGATTTGAAGCAATGCAATATCGATTGCTAAATACGAATATACAAGAAAATCGACTTTATACATAAATATAAGATTTTGGAATTCTTCCAAATGCACTGCCGTTTTGGCTTTATGTCAACTTCAGTAAGATGAAGAAAGTTAACTAACTTAAATATGTGAAGTTAATGATTAGATGCTACTCAATATCGATTGCTAAATGTGTATATGCAAGAAAATCGACTTAATACCTCAATATAAGATAATAGAATTTTTCCAAATGCGCTGCCGTTATGGCTTTATGTCAACTTCACTAAGATGTAAAAGGTTAATTAACTTAAATATGTAAAACTAATGATTTGAAGCTACTCAATATCGAGTGCTAAATGTGTATATGCAAGAAAATCGACTTAATACCTCAATATAAGATAATAGAATTTTTCCAAATGCACTGCAGTGATAGCTTTATGTCAACTTCAGTAAGATGAAGAAAGTTAACTAACTTAAATATGTGAAGTTAATGATTAGATGCTACTCAATATCGATTGCTAAATGTGTGTGTATACAAAAAAATCGACTTTATACATATAGTAAATATAAGATTTTGGAATTCTTCTAAATGCACTGCCGTTATGGCTTTATGTCACCTTCAGTAAGATGAAGAAGGTTAATTAACTTAAAAATGTGAACTTAATGATTTGAAGCTATGCAATATCTTTTGCTAAATGTGTGTATACAAAAAAATCGACTTTATATCTAAATATAAGATTTTGGAATTCTTCTAAATGCACTGCCGTTTTGGCTTTATGTCAACTTCAGTAAGATGGAGAAAGTTAATTAATTTAAATATGTGAAGTTAATGATTTGAAGCAATGCAATATCGATTGCTAAATTTGTATATACAAAAAAATCGACTTTATACCTCAATATAAGATAATGGAATTTTTCCAAATGCACTGCCGTTATGGCTTTATGTCAACTTCAGTAAGATGAAGAAGGTTAATTAACTTAAATATGTGAAGTTAATCATTTGAAGCAATGCAATATCGATTGCTAAATGTGTATATACAAAAAATCGACTTTATATCGCAATATAAGATAATGGAGTTTTTCCAAATGCAGTGCCATTATGGCTTTATGTCAACTTCAGTAAGAAGAAGAAAGTTAACTAAGACAAATATGTAAAGTTAATGGTTAGAAGCTACTCAATATCGATTGCTAAATGTGTGTGTACAAGAAAATCGACTTTATATCTAAATATAAGATTCTGGAATTCTTGCAAGTGCACTGCCGTTATGGCTTTATGTCAACTTCAGTAAGATGTAAAAGGTTACTTAACTTAAATATGTTAAACTAATGATTTGAAGAAACTCAATGTCGATTGCTAAAAGTGTATATACTAGAAAGTCGACTTTATACATCGTTATAAGATTATGGAATTTTTTCAAATGCACTGCCGTTATGGTTATATGTCAACATCGGTAAGATTAAGAAATTTAGTTGACTTAAGTATGTGGAGTTAATGATTTGAAGCAAAGCAATATCGATTGTTATATGCGTATATACAAGAAAACCAACTTTATACCTAAATATAATATTTTGGAATTCGTCCAAATGCACTCCCGTATGGCTTTTTGTCAACTTTACTAAGATGAAGAAGGTTAATTAATTTAAATATGTGAAGCTAATGATTAGAAGCTACTCAATATCGACTCCTAAATGTGTGTATACAGAAAATCGACTTTATACATATAGTAAATATAAGATTTTGGAATTCTTCCAAATACACTACCGTTATAGCTTTATGTCAACTTCAGTAAGATGAAGAAGGTTAGTTAACTTAAATATGTGAAGTTGATGATTTAAAGCAACTCAATATCGGTTGCTAAATGCGTATAAACAAAAAAATCGACTTTTTACATAAATGTAAGATTTCGGAATTCTTCTAAATGCGCAGCCGTTATGGCTTTATGTCAACTTCACTAAGATGTAAAAGATTAATTAACTTAAATATGTAAAACTAATTATTTGAAGCTACTCAATATCGACTGCTAAATGTGTATATGCAAGAAAATCGACTTAATATCTTAATATAAGATAATGGAATTTTTCCAAATGCACTGCAGTGATGGCTTTATGTCAACTTCAGTAAGATGAAGAAAGTTAACCAACTTAAATATGTGAAGTTAATGATTAGAAGCTACTCAATATCGATTGTTGAATATGTGTACACAAGAAAACTTTATGCATATAGTAAGTATAAAATTTGGAATTCCTTATCCTCTACCGTTATGGCTTTATGTCAACTTCAGTAAGATGTAAAAGGTTAATTAACTTAAATATGTGAAGATAATGATTAGAAGCTACTCAATATCGACTCCTAAATGTTTCAATACAGAAAATCGACTTTATACATATAGTAAATATGAGATTTTGGAATTCTTCCAAATGCACTACCGTTATGGCTTTATGTCAACTTCAGTAAGATGAAGAAGGTTAATAAAATTAAATAAGTGAAGCTAATGATTTGAAGCAATGCAATATCGATTGCTAAATATGAATATACAAAAAAATGGATTATATACATAAGTATAAGATTTTGGAATTCTTCTAAATGCACTGCCGTTATGGCTTTATGTCAACTTCACTAAGAAGTAAAAGGTTAATTAACTTAAATATGTGAAGTTAATGATAAGAAGCTACTCAATATCGATTGCTTAATTTGTGTGTACAAAAAAATCGACTTTATATCTAAATATAAGATTATGGAATTTTTCCAAATGCACTGCCGTTATGGCTTTATGTCAACTTCATTATGATGAAGAGAGGTAACTAACTTAAATATGTGAAGTTAATGATTTGAAGCAATGCAATATCGATTGCTAAATGTGTATATACAAGAAAATCGACTTTATACATTAATATAAGATAATGGAATTTTTCCAAATGCACTGCCGTTATGGCTTTCTGTCAACTTCATAAAGATGAAGAGAGGTAACTAACTTAAATATGTGAAGTTAATGATTTGAAGCAATGCAATATCGATTGCTTAATATGAATATACAAAAAAATCGATTATATACATAAATGTAATATTTTGGAATTCTTCTAAATGCGCTGCCGTTATGGCTTTATGTCAACTTCACTAAGATGTAAAAGGTTAATTAACTTAAATATGTAAAACTAATGATTTGAAGCTACTCAATATCGACTGTTAAATGTGTATATGCAAGAAAATCGTTTTAATACCTTAATATAAGATAATGGAATTTTTCCAAATGCACTGCAGTGATGGCTTTATGTCAACCTCAGTAAGATGAAGAAAGTTAACTAACTTAACTATGTGAAGTTAATGATTAGGTGCTACTCAATATCGATTGCTAAATGTGTGTGTATACAAAAAGATCGACTTTATACATATAGTAAATATAAGATTTTGGAATTCTTCTAAATCCACTGCCGTTATGGCTTTATGTCAACTTCAGTAAGATGAAGAAGGTTAATTAACTTAAATATGTGAAGTTAATGATTTGAAGCAATGCAATATCGATTGATCAATGTGTATATACAAAAAAATCGACTTTATACCTCATTATAAGATAATGGAATTTTTCCAAATGCACTGCCGTTATGGCTCTATGTCAACTTCAGTAAGATGAAGAAGATTAATTAACTTGAATATGTGAAGTTAATCATTTGAAGCAATGCAATATCGATTGCTAAATGTGTATATACAAAAAAATCGACTTTATATCGCAATATAAGATGATGGAGTTTTTCCAAATGCACTGCCGTTATGGCTTTATGTCAACTTCATAAATATGAGGAGAGGTAACTAACTTAAATATGTGAAGTTAATGATTTGAAGCAATGCAATATCGATTGCTAAATACGAATATACAAGAAAATCGACTTTATACATAAATATAAGATTTTCGAATTCTTCCAAATGCACTGCCGTTTTGGCTTTATGTCAACTTCAGTAAGATGAAGAAAGTTAACTAACTTAAATATGTGAAGTTAATGATTAGATGCTACTCAATATCGATCGCTAAATGTGTATATGCAAGAAAATCGACTTAATACCTCAATATAAAATAATAGAATTTTTCCAAATGCGCTGCCGTTATGGCTTTATGTCAACTTCACTAAGATGTAAAAGGTTAATTAACTTAAATATGTAAAACTAATGATTTGAAGCTACTCAATATCGACTGCTGAATGTGTGTATGCAAGAAAATCGACTTAATACCTCAATATAAGGTAATAGAATTTTTCCAAATGCACTGCAGTGATAGCTTTATGTCAACCTCAGTAAGATGAAGAAAGTTAACTAACTTAAATATGTGAAGTTAATGATTAGATGCTACTCAATATCGATTGCTAAATGTGTGTGTATACAAAAAAATCGACTTTATACATATAGTAAATATAAGATTTTGGAATTCTTCTAAATGCACTGCCGTTATGGCTTTATGTCACCTTCAGTAAGATGAAGAAGGTTAATTAACTTAAAAATGTGAACTTAATGATTTGAAGCTATGCAATATCTTTTGCTAAATGTGTGTATACAAAAAAATCGACTTTATATCTAAATATAAGATTTTGGAATTCTTCTAAATGCACTGCCGTTTTGGCTTTATGTCAACTTCAGTAAGATGGAGAAAGTTAATTAATTTAAATATGTGAAGTTAATGATTTGAAGCAATGCAATATCGATTGCTAAATTTGTATATACAAAAAAATCGACTTTATACCTCAATATAAGATAATGGAATTTTTCCAAATGCACTGCCGTTATGGCTTTATGTCAACTTCAGTAAGATGAAGAAGGTTAATTAACTAAAATATGTGAAGTTAATCATTTGAAGCAATGCAATATCGATTGCTAAATGTGTATATACAAAAAAATCGACTTTTTATCGCAATATAAGATAATGGAGTTTTTCCAAATGCACTGCCGTTATGGCTTTATGTCAACTTCAGTAAGAAGAAGAAAGTTAACTAAGACAAATATGTAAAGTTAATGGTTAGAAGCTACTCAATATCGATTGCTAAATGTGTGTATACAAGAAAATCGACTTTATATCTAAATATAAGATTCTGGAATTCTTGCAAGTGCACTGCCGTTATGGCTTTATGTCAACTTCAGTAAGATGTAAAAGGTTACTTAACTTAAATATGTTAAACTAATGATTTGAAGAAACTCAATGTCGATTGCTAAAAGTGTATATACTAGAAAGTCGACTTTATACATCGTTATAAGATTATGGAATTTTTTCAAATGCACTGCCGTTATGGTTATATGTCAACATCGGTAAGATTAAGAAATTTAGTTGACTTAAGTATGTGGAGTTAATGATTTGAAGCAAAGCAATATCGATTGTTATATGCGTATATACAAGAAAACCAACTTTATACCTAAATATAATATTTTGGAATTCGTCCAAATGCACTCCCGTATGGCTTTTTGTCAACTTTACTAAGATGAAGAAGGTTAATTAATTTAAATATGTGAAGCTAATGATTTGAAGCTACTCAATATCGACTCCTAAATGTGTGTATACAGAAAATCGACTTTATACATATAGTAAATATAAGATTTTGGAATTCTTCCAAATGCACTACCGTTATAGCTTTATGTCAACTTCAGTAAGATGAAGTAGGTTAGTTAACTTAAATATGTGAAGTTGATGATTTAAAGCAACTCAATATCGGTTGCTAAATGCGTATAAACAAAAAAATCGACTTTATACCTAAATGTAAGATTTTGGAATTCTTCCAAATGCACTGCCGTTATGGCTTTATGTCACTTTCAGTTAGATGAAGAAAGTTAATAATCTTAAATATGTAAAGTTAATGCTGAGAAGCTACACAATATCGATTGCTAAATATGAATATACAAAAAAATGGATTATATACATAAATATAAGATTTCGGAATTCTTCTAAATGCGCAGCCGTTATGGCTTTATGTCAACTTCACTAAGATGTAAAAGATTAATTAACTTAAATATGTAAAACTAATTATTTGAAGCTACTCAATATCGACTGCTAAATGTGTATATGCAAGAAAATCGACTTAATATCTTAATATAAGATATTGGAATTTTTCCAAATACACTGCCGTTATGGCTTTATGTCAACTTCAGTAAGATGTAAAAGGTTAATTAACTTAAATTTGTAAAACTAATGATTAGAAGCTACTCAATATCGACAGCTAAATGTGTATATACAAGAAAATCGACTTTATATCTAAATATAAGATTCTGGAATTCTTTCAAGTGCACTGCCGTTATGGCTTTATGTCAACTTCAGTAAGGTGTAAAAGGTTAATTAACTTAAATATGTTAAACTAATGATTTGAAGAAACTCAATGTCGATTGTTAAATGTGTATATACTAGAAAGTCGACTTTATACATCGATATAAGATTATGGAATTTTTTCAAATGCACTGCCGTTATGGTTATATGTCAACATCGGTAAGATTAAGAAATTTAGTTGACTTAAATATGTGGATAGTTTTTCCAAATGCACTGCCGTTATGGCTTTCTGTCACCTTCATAAAGATGAAGAGAGGTAACTAACTTAAATATGTAAAACTAATGATTTGAAGCTACTTAATATCGACTGCTAAATGTGTATATGCAAGAAAATCCACTTAATACCTCAATATAAGATAATAGAATTTTTCCAAATGCACTGAAGTGATGGCTTTATGTCAACTTCAGTAAGATGAAGAAAGTTAACTAACTTAAATATGTGAAGTTAATGATTTGAAGCAATACAATATCGATTGCTAAATATGAATATACAAAAAAAAATGATTTATATACATAAATATAAGATTTTGGGATTCTTCTAAATGCACTGCCGTTATGGCTTTATGTCAACTTCACTAAGAAGTAAAAGGTTAATTAACTTAAATATGTGAAGTTAATGATTAGCAGCTACTCAATATCGACTCCTAAATGTGTCAATACAGAAAATCGACTTTATACATAGAGTAAATATGAGATTTTGGAATTCTTCCAAATGCACTACCGTTATGGCTTTATGTCAACTTCAGTAAGATGAAGAAGGTTAGTTAATTTAAATATGTGAAGTTGATGATTTAAAGCAACTCAATATCGGTTGCTAAATGCGTATTAACAAAAAAATCGACTTTATACCTAAATGTAAGATTTTGGAATTCTTCCAAATGCACTGCCGTTATGGCTTTATGTCACTTTCATTTAGATGAAGAAAATTAATAATCGTAAATATGTAAAGTTAATGCTCAGAAGCTACACAATATCGATTGTGATATGTGTGTATACACGAAAATCGACTTTTTTCATAAATATAAAATTTTAGAATTTTTTCAAATGCACTGCCGTTTTTGCTTTACGTCAACTTCAGTAAGATGAAGAAGGTTAATTAAATTAAATATGTGAAGCTAATGATTTGAAGCAATACAATATCGATTGCTAAATATGAATATACAAAAAAAAAATGGATTATATACATAAATATAAGATTTTGGAATTCTTCTAAATGCACTGCCGTTATGGCTTTATGTTAACTTCACTAAGAAGTAAAAGGTTAATTAACTTAAATATGTGAAGTTGATGATTTAAAGCAACTCAATATCGGTTGCTAAATGCGTATTAACAAAAAAATCGACTTTATATCTAAATAAAAGATTATGGAATTTTTCCAAATGCACTGCCGTTATGGCTTTATGTCAACTTCATAAATATGAAGAGAGGTAACTAACTTAAATATGTGAAGTTAATGATTTGAAGCAATGCAATATCGATTGCTAAATACGAATATACAAGAAAATCGACTTTATACATAAATATAAAATTTTAGAATCCTCTCAAATGCACTGCCGTTTTTGCTTTACGTCAACTTCAGTAAGATGAAGAAGGTTAGTTAATTTAAATATGTGAAGTTGATGATTTAAAGCCACTCAATATCGGTTGCTAAATGCGTATTAACAAAAAAATCGACTTTATACCTAAATGTAAGATTTTGGAATTCTTCCAAATGCACTGCCGTTATGGCTTTATGTCACTTTCATTTAGATGAAGAAAATTAATAATCTTAAATATGTAAAGTTAATGCTCAGAAGCTACACAATATCGATTGTGATATGTGTATACAAGAAAATCGACTTTATACATAAATATAAAATTTTAGAATCCTTCCAAATGCAGTGCCGTTTTTGCTATACGTCAACTTCAGTAAGATGAAGAAGGTTAATTAAATTAAATAAGTGAAGCTAATGATTTGAAGCAATGCAATATCGATTGCTAAATATGAATATACAAAAAAAAATGGATTATATACATAGGTATAAGATTTTGGAATTCTTCTAAATGCACTGCCGTTATGGCTTTATGTCAACTTCACTAAGAAGTAAAAGGTTAATTAACTTAAATATGTGAAGTTAATGATAAGAAGCTACTCAATATTGATTGCAAAATGTGTGTGTACAAAAAAATCGACTTTATATCTAAATATAAGATTATGGAATTTTTCCAAATGCACTGCCGTTATGGCTTTATGTCAACTTCATTATGATGAAGAGAGGTAACTAACTTAAATATGTGAAGTTAATGATTAGAAGCTACTCAGTATCGATTGCTAAATGTGTATATACAAGAAAATCGGCTTTATACCTTAATATGAGATAATGGAGTTTTTTCAAATGCACTGCCGTTATGGCTTTCTGTCAACTTCATAAAGATGAAGAGAGGTAACTAACTTAAATATGTAAAACTAATGATTTGAAGCTACTTAATATGGACTGCTAAATGTGTATATGCAAGAAAATCCACTTAATACCTCAATATAAGATAATAGAATTTTTCCAAATGCACTGCAGTGATGGCTTTATGTCAACTTCAGTAAGATGAAGAAAGTTAACTAACTTAAATATGTGAAGTTAATGATTAGATGCTACTCAATATCGATTGCTAAATGTGTGTATACAAAAAACTCGACTTTATACATATAGTAAATATAAGATTTTGGAATTCTTCTAAATGCACTGCCGTTATGACTTTATGTAAACTTCAGAAAGATGAAGAAGGTTAATTAACTAAAATATGTGAAGTTAATTAAGCAACGCAATATCGATTGCTAAATATGAATATACAAAAAAATCGACTTTATACATATAGTAAATATAAGATTTTATAATTCTTCTAAATGCACTGCCGTTATGGCTTTGTGTCAACTGCAGTAAGATGAAGAAGGTTAATTAACTTAAATATGTAAAACTAATGATTTGAAGCTACTTAATATCGACTGCTAAATGTGTATATGCAAGAAAATCCACTTAATACCTCAATATAAGATAATAGAATTTTTCCAAATGCACTGCAGTGATGGCTTTATGTCAACTTCAGTAAGATGAAGAAAGTTAACTAACTTTAAATATGTGAAGTTAATGATTAGATGCTACTCAATATCGATTGCTAAATGTGTGTATACAAAAAAATCGACTTTATACATATAGTAAATGTAAGATTTTGGAATTCTCCTAAATGCGCTGCCGTTATGGCTTTATGTCAACTTCACTAAGATGTAAAAGGTTAATTAACTTAAATATGTAAAACTAATGATTTAAACCAATGCAATATCGATTGCTAAATATGAATATACAAAAAAAATGGATTATATATGTACATAAATATAAGATTTTGGAATTCTTCTAAATGCACTGCCGTTATGACTTTATGTCAACTTCAGAAAGATGAAGAAGGTTAATTAACTAAAATATGTGAAGTTAATTAAGCAATGCAATATCGATTGCTAAATATAAATATACAAAAAAATCGACTTTATACATATAGTAAATATAAGATTTTGGAATTCTTCTAAATGCACTGCCGTTATGGCTTTATGTCAACTTCAGTAAGATGTAAAAGGTTAATTAACTTAAATATGTAAAACTAATGATTAGAAGCTATTCAATATCGACAGCTAAATGTGTATATACAAGAAAATCGACTTTATATCTAAATATAAGATTCTGGAATTCTTCCAATTGCACTGCCGTTATGGCTATATGTCAACTTCAGTAAGATGAAGAAAGTTAACTAAGTTAAATATGTGAAGTTAATGATTAGAAGCTACTCAATGCTTCTAATCATTAACTTTACATATTTAAGTAAATTATATGTCAACTTCAGTAAGATGTAAAAGGTTAATTAACTTAAATGTGTAAATCTAATGATTAGAAGCTACTCAATAACGACAGCTAAATGTGTATATACAAGAAAATCGACTTTATATCTAAATATAAGATTCTGGAATTCTTCCAATTGCACTGCCGTTATGGCTATATGTTAACTTCAGTAAGATGTAAAAGGTTAATTAACTTAAATATGTTAAACTAATGATTTGAAGAAACTCAATGTCGATTGTTAAATGTGTATATACTAGAAAGTCGACTGCTAAATGTGTGTATACAGAAAATGGACTTTATACATATAGTAAATATAAGATTTTTTAGTTCTTCCAAATGCACTACCGTTATGGCTTTATGTCAACTTCAGTAAGATGAAGAAGGTTAGTTAACTTAAATATGTGAAGTTAATGATTTAAAGCAACTCAATATCGGTTGCTAAATGCGTATAAACAAAAAAATCGACTCTATACCTAACTGTAAGATTTTGGAAATCTTCTAAATGCACTGCTGTTATGGCTTGATGTCACTTTCAGTTAGATGAAGAAAGTTATTAATCTTAAATATGTAAAGTTAATCTTCAGAAGCTACACAATATCCATTGTGATATGTGTATACAAGAAAATCGACTTTATACATAAATATACTATTTTAGAATTCTTCCAAATGCACTGCCGTTTTTGCTTTACGTCAACTTCAGTAAGATGAAGAAGGTTAATTAAATTAAATATGTGAAGCTAATGATTTGAAGCAATGCAATATCGATTGCTAAATATGAATATACAAAAAAAATGGATTATATATGTACATAAATATAAGATTTTGGAATTCTTCTAAATGCACTGCCGTTATGGCTTTATGTCAACTTCACTAAGATGTAAAAGGTTAACTAACTTAAATATGTGAAGTTAATGATTAGAAGCTACTCAATATCGATTGCTAAATGTGTGTATACAAGAAAATCGACTTTATACCTAAATGTAAGATAATGGAATTTTTCCAAATGCACTGCATTGATGGCTTTATGTCAACTTCAGTAAGATGAAGAAAGTTAACTAACTTTAATATGTGAAGTTAATGATTAGATGCTACTCAATATCGATTGCTAAATGTGTGTATACAAAAAAATCTACTTTATACATATAGTAATAAGATTTGGAATTCTTCCAAATGCACTGCCGTTATGGCTTTATGTCAACTTCAGTAAGATGTAAAAGGTTAATTAACTTAAATATGTAAAACTTATGACTAGAAGCTAGTCATTATCGACTGCTAAATGTGAATATACAAGAAAATCGACCTTATACCTTAATATAAGCTAATGGAATTCTTCCAAGTGCACTGCCGTTATGGCTTTATGTCAACTTCAATAAGATGTAAAAGGTTAATTAACTTAAATATGTTAAACTAATGATTTGAAGAAACTCAATATCGATTGCTAAATGTGTATATACTAGAAAGTCGACTTTATACATCGATATAAGATTATGGAATTTTTTCAAATGCACTGTCGTTGTGGTTATATGTCAACATCGGTAAGATTAAGAAATTTAGTTGACTTAAATATGTGGAGTTAATGATTTGATGCAAAGCAATATCGATTGTTAGATGCGTATATACAAGAAAATCGACTTTATACCTAAATATAATATTTGGAATTCGTCCAAATGCACTGCCGTTATGGCTTTATGTCAACATCAGTAAGATGAAGAAGGTTAATTAACTTAAATATGTGAAGCTAATGATTTGAAGCAATGCAATATCGATTGCTAAATATGAATATACAAAAAAAATGGATTATATATGTACATAAATATAAGATTTTGGAATTCTTCTAAATGCACTGCCGTTATGGCTTTATGTCAACTTCACTAAGATGTAAAAGGTTAATTAACTTAAATTTGTGAAGTTAATGATTAGAAGCTACTCAATATCGATTGCTAAATGTGTGTAGACCAGAAAATCGACTTTATACCTAAATGTAAGATAATGGAATTTTTCCAAATGCACTGCAGTGATGGCTTTATGTCAACTTCAGTAAGATGAAGAAAGTTAACTAACTTTAATATGTGAAGTTAATGATTAGAAGTTACTCAATATCGATTGCTAAATGTGTGTATACAAAAAAATCTACTTTATACATATAGTAATAAGATTTGGAATTCTTCCAAATGCACTGCCGTTATGGCTTTATGTCAACTTCAGTAAGATGTAAAAGGTTAATTAACTTAAATATGTAAAACTTATGACTAGAAGCTAGTCATTATCGACTGCTAAATGTGAATATACAAGAAAATCGACCTTATACCTTAATATAAGCTAATGGAATTCTTCCAAGTGCACTGCCGTTATGGCTTTATGTCAACTTCAATAAGATGTAAAAGGTTAATTAACTTAAATATGTTAAACTAATGATTTGAAGAAACTCAATATCGATTGCTAAATGTGTATATACTAGAAAGTCGACTTTATACATCGATATAAGATTATGGAATTTTTTCAAATGCACTGTCGTTGTGGTTATATGTCAACATCGGTAAGATTAAGAAATTTAGTTGACTTAAATATGTGGAGTTAATGATTTGATGCAAAGCAATATCGATTGTTAGATGCGTATATACAAGAAAATCGACTTTATACCTAAATATGATATTTGGAATTCGTCCAAATGCACTGCCGTTATGGCTTTATGTCAACATCAGTAAGATGAAGAAGGTTAATTAACTTAAATATGTGAAGCTAATGATTTGAAGCAATGCAATATCGATTGCTAAATATGAATATACAAAAAAAATGGATTATATATGTACATAAATATAAGATTTTGGAATTCTTCTAAATGCACTGCCGTTATGGCTTTATGTCAACTTCACTAAGATGTAAAAGGTTAACTAACTTAAATATGTGAAGTTAATGATTAGAAGCTACTCAATATCGATTGCTAAATGTTTTTATACAAGAAAATCTTCTTTATACCTAAATGTAAGATAATGGAATTTTTCCAAATGCACTGCATTGATGGTTTTATGTCAACTTCAGTAAGATGAAGAAAGTTAACTAACTTTAATATGTGAAGTTAATGATTAGATGCTACTCAATATCGATTGCTAAATGTGTGTATACAAAAAAATCTACTTTATACATATAGTAATAAGATTTGGGATTTTTCCAAATGCACTGCCGTTATAGCTTTATGTCAACTTCAGTAAGATGTAAAAGGTTAATTAACTTAAATATGTAAAACTAATGATTAGAAGCTACTCAATACCGACAGCTAAATGTGAATATACAAGAAAATCGACCTTATATCTAAATATAAGATTCTGGAATTCTTCCAAGTGCACTGCCGTTATGGCTTTATGTCAACTCCAGTAAGATGAAGAAAGTTAACTAACTTAAATATGTGAAGTTAATGATTAGAAGCTACTCAGTATCGATTGCTAAATGTGTATATACAAGAAAATCGACTTTATACCTTAATATAAGATAATGGAATTTTTCCAAATGCACTGCCGTTATGGCTTTCTGTCAACTTCATAAAGATGAAGAGAGGTAACTAACTTAACTATGTGAAGTTAATGATTAGAAGCTACTCAATATCGATTGCTTAGCGTGGTTGTATAAAAAAATCGACTTTATATCTAAATATAAGATTATGGTATTTTTCCAAATGCACTGCCGTTATGGCTTTATGTCAACTTCATTATGATGAAGAGAGGTAACTAACTTAAATATGTGAAGTTAATGATTAGAAGCTACTCAGTATCGATTGCTAAATGTGTGTATACAGAAAATCGACTTTATACATATAGTAAATATAAGATTTTGGAGTTCTTCCAAATGCACTACCGTTATGGCTTTATGTCAACTTCACTAAGAAGTAAAAGGTTAATTAACTTAAATATGTGAAGTTAATGATTAAAAGCTACTCAATATCGATTGCTTAAAGTGTGTGTACAAAAAAATCGACTTTATATCTAAATATAAGACTATGGAATTTTTCCAAATGCACTGCCGTTATGGCTTTATATCAACTTCATTATGATGAAGAAAGTTAATAATCTTAAATATGTAAAGTTAATGTTCAGAAGCTACACAATATCGATTGTGATATGTGTATACAAGAAAATCGAATTTATACATAAATATATATGAGCTTAGAATTCTTCCAAGTGCACTGCCGTTTTTGCTTTACGTCAACTTCAGTAAGATGAAGAAGGTTAATTAAATTAAATATGTGAAGCTAATGATTTGACGCAATGCAACATCGATTGCTAAATATGAATATACAAAAAAAAATGGATTATATACATAAATATAAGATTTTGGAATTCTTCTAAATGCACTGCCGTTATGGCTTTATGTTAACTTCATTATGATGAAGAGAGGTAACTAACTTAAATATGTGAAGTTAATGATTAGAAGCTACTCAGTATCGATTGCTAAATGTGTATATAAAAGAAAATCGACTTTATATCTAAATACAAGATTCTGGAATTTTTCCAAATGCTCTGCCGTTATGGCTTTATGTCAACTTCAGTAAGATGAAGAGAGGTTACTAACTTAAATATGTGAAGTTAATGATTAGAAGCAACTCAATATCGATTGCTTAATGTGTGTGTACAAAAAAATCGACTTTATATCTAAATATAAGATTATGGAATTTTTCCAAATGCACTGCCGTTATGGCTTTATGTTAACTTCATTATGATGAAGAGAGGTAACTAACTTAAATATGTGAAGTTAATGATTTGAAGC
>NW_024395422.1:0-55040 GCF_016617805.1 Bactrocera tryoni | reverse complement strand
ATGCACTGCCGTTATGGCTTTATGTCAACTTCATAAAGATGAAGAGAGGTAACTAACTTAAATATGTGAAGTTAATGATTAGAAGCTACTCAAAATCGATTGCTAAATATGTGGATACAAGAAAATCGACTTTATACATATAGTAAGTATAAGATTCTGGAATTCTTCCAAATGCACTGCCGTTATGGCTTAATGTCAACTTCAGAAAGATGAAGAAGGTTAATTAACTTAAATATGTGAAGTTAATGAATTGAAGAAATGCAATATCAATTGCTAAATATGAATATACAAAAAAATCGATTATATACATAAATGTAAGATTTTGGAATTCTTCTAAATGCGCTGCCGTTATGGCTTTAAGTCAACTTCACTAAGATGTAAAAGGTTAATTAACTTAAATTTGTGAAGTAAGTGATTTGAAACAATGCAATATCGATAGTTAAATGTGTATATACAAGAAAATCGACTTTATTCCTCAATATAAGATAATGGAATTTTTCCAAATGCACTGCAGTGATGGCTTTATATCAACTTTGGTAAGCTGTAGAAAGTTAATTAACTTAAATTTGTGAAGTTAATGATTTAAAGCAACTCAATATCGAATGCTAAAGACGAATATACATACAAGAAAATCGACTTTATACATAAATATAAGATTTTGGAATTCTTCCAAATGCACTGCCGTTTTGGCTTTATGTCAACTTCAGTAAGATGAAGAAAGTTAACTAACTTAAATATGTGAAGCTAATGATTAGAAGCTACTCAATATCGACTCTTAAATGTGTGTATACCGAAAATCGACTTTATACATATAGTAAATATAAGATTTTAGAGTTCTTCCCAATGCACTACGGTTATGGCTTTATGTCAACTTCATAAAGATGAAGAGAGGTAACTAACTTAAATATGTGAAGTTAATGATTTAAAGCAACTCAATATCGGTTGCTAAATGCGTATAAACAAAAAAATCGACTTTATACCTAAATGTAAGATTTGGGAATTCTTTCAAATGCACTGCCGTTATGGCTTTATGTCACTTTCAGTTAGATGAAGAAAGTTAATAGTCTTAAATATGTAAAGCTAATGTTCAGAAGCTACACAATATCGATTGTGATATGTGTATACAAGAAAATCGACTTTATACATAAATTTAAATTGTTAGAATTCTTCCAAATGCACTGCCGTTTTTGCTTTACGTCAACTTCAGTAAGATGAAGAAGGTTAATTAAATTAAATATGTGAAGCTAATGATTTGAAGCAATGCAATATCGATTGCTAGATATGAATATACAAAAAAATGGATTATATACATAAATATAAGATTTTAGAATTCTTCTAAATGCACTGCCGTTATGGCTTTATGTCAACTTCAATAAGAAGTAAAAGGTTAATTAACTTAAATATGTGAAGTTAATGATTAGAAGCTACTCAATATCGATTGCTTAATGTGTGTGTACAAAAAAATCGACTTTATATCTAAATATAAGATTATGGAATTTTTCCAAATGCACTGCCGTTATGGCTTTATGTTAACTTCATTATGATGAAGAGAGGTAACTAACTAAAATATGTGAACTTAATGATTTGAAGCAATGCAATATCGATTGCTAAATGTGCATGTACAAAAAAATCGACTTTATACCTTAATATAAGATAATGGAATTTTTCCAAATGCATTGCCGTTATGGCTTTCTGTCAACTTCATAAAGATGAAAAGAGGTAACTAACTTAATTATGTGAAGTTAACGATTAGAAGCTACTCAGTATCGATTGCTAAATGTGTATATACAAGAAAATCGACTTTATACATTAATATAAGATAATGGAATTTTTCCAAATGCACTGCCGTTATGGCTTTCTGTTAACTTCAGTAAGATAAAGAAAGTTAACTAACTTAAATATGTGAAGTTAATGATTAGAAGCTACTCAATATCGATTGTTTAATGCGTGTGTACAAAAAAATCGATTTTATATCTAAATATAAGATTATGGAATTTTCCAAATGCTCTGCCGTTATGGCTTTATGTCAACTTCAGTAAGATGAAGAAAGTCAACTAACTTAAATATGTGAAGTTAATGATTAGGAGCTACTCAATATCGATTGCTAAATGTGTGTATACAAGAAAATCGACTTTATACATATAGTAAGTATAAGATTCTGGAATTCTTCCAAATGCACTGCCGTTATGGCTTAATGTCAACGTCAGTAAGATGAAGAAGCTTAATTAAATTAAATATGTGAAGCTAACGATTTGAAGCAATGCAACATCGATTGCTATATATGAATATACAAAAAAAATGGATTATATAAATAAATATAAGATTTTGGAATTCTTCTAAATGCACTGCCGTTATGGCTTTATGTCAACTTCACTAAGATGTAAAAGGTTAATTAACTTAAATATGTGAAGTTAATGATTAGAAGCTACTCAATATCGATTGCTTAATGCGTATACACAAAAAAATCGACTTTATACCTAAATGTAAGATTTTGGAAATCTTCTAAATGCACTGCTGTTATATCTTTATGTCACTTTCAGTTAGATGAAGAAAGTTAATAATCTTAAATATGTAAAGTTAATGTTCAGAAGCTACACAATATCGATTGTGATATGTGTATACAAGAAAGTCGAATTTATACATTAATATAAGATTTTAGAATTCTTCCAAATGCACTGCCGTTTTTGCTTTACGTCAACTTCAGTAACATGAAGAAGGTTAATTAAATTAAATATGCGCAGCTAATGATTTGAAGCAATGCAACATCGATTGCTAAATATGAATATACAAAAAAAATGGATTATATACATAAATATAAGATTTTGGAATTCTTCTAAATGCACTGCCGTTATGGCTTTATGTCAACTTCACTAAGAAGTAAAAGGTTAATTAACTTAAATATGTGAAGTTAATGATTAGAAGCTACTCAATATCGATTGCTTAATGTGTGTGTACAAAAAATCGACTTTATATCTAAATATAAGATTATGGAATTTTCCCAAATGCACTGCCGTTATGGCTTTATGTTAACTTCATTATGATGAAGAGAGGTAACTAACTTAAATATGTGAAGTTAATGATTTGAAGCAATGCAATATCGATGGCTAAATGTGTATGTACAAAAAAATCGACTTTATACCTTAATATAAGATAATGGAATTTTTCCAAATGCATTGCCGTTATGGCTTTCTGTCAGCTTCATAAAGATGAAAAGAGGTAACTAACTTAATTATGTGAAGTTAACGATTAGAAGCTACTCAGTATCGATTGCTAAAAGTGTATATACAAGAAAATCGACTTTATACATTAATATAAGATAATGGAATTTTTCCAAATGCACTGCCGTTATGGCTTTCTGTTAACTTCATAAAGATGAAGAGAGGTAACTAACTTAAATATGTGAAGTTAATGATTAGAAGCTACTCAATATCGATTGCTTAATGTGTGTGTACAAAAAAATCGACTTTATATCTAAACATAAGATTATGGAATTTTTCCAAATGCACTGCCGTTATGGCTTTATGTTAACTTCATTATGATGAAGAGAGGTAACTAACTTAAATATGTGAAGTTAATGATTTGAAGCAATGCAATATCGATGGCTAAATGTGTATGTACAAAAAAATCGACTTTATACCTTAATATAAGATAATGGAATTTTTCCAAATGCATTGCCGTTATGGCTTTCTGTCAGCTTCATAAAGATGAAAAGAGGTAACTAACTTAATTATGTGAAGTTAACGATTAGAAGCTACTCAGTATCGATTGCTAAATGTGTATATACAAGAAAATCGAATTTATACATTAATATAAGATAATGGAATTTTTCCAAATGCACTGCCGTTATGGCTTTCTGTTAACTTCATAAAGATGAAGAGAGGTAACTAACTTAAATATGTGAAGTTAATGATTAGAAGCTACTCAATATCGATTGCTTAATGTGTGTGTACAAAAAAATCGACTTTATATCTAAATATAAGATTATGGAATTTTTCCAAATGCTCTGCCGTTATGGCTTTATGTCAACTTCAGTAAGATGAAGAAAGTCAACTAACTTAAATATGTGAAGTTAATGATTAGAAGCTACTCAATATCGATTGCTAAATGTGTGTATACAAAAAAATCGACTTTATACATATAGTAAGTATAAGATTCTGGAATTCTTCCAAATGCACTGCCGTTATGGCTTAATGTCAACTTCAGTAAGATGAAGAAGCTTAATTAATTTAAATATGTGAAGCTAACGATTTGAAGCAATGCAACATCGATTGCTATATATGAATATACAAAAAAAAATGGATTTTATAAATAAATATAAGATTTTGGAATTCTTCTAAATGCACTGCCGTTATGGCTTTATGTCAACTTCACTAAGATGTAAAAGGTTAATTAACTTAAATATGTGAAGTTAATGATTAGAAGCTACTCAATATCGATTGCTTAATGTGTGTGTACAAAAAAATCGACTTTATATCTAAATACAAGATTACGGAATTTTTCCAAATGCACTGCCGTTATGGCTTTATGTTAACTTCATTATGATGAAGAGAGGTAACTAACTTAAATATGTGAAGTTAATGATTAGAAGCTACTCAGTATCGATTGCTAGATATGTATATACAAGAAAACCGACTTTATACCTTAATATAATATAATGGAATTTTTCCAAATGCACTGCCGTTATGGCTTTATGTCAACTTCATAAAGATGAAGAGAGGTAACTCACTTAAATATGTGAAGTTAATGATTAGAAGCTACTCAATATCGATTGCCTAATGTGTGTGTACAAAAAAATCGACTTTATATCTAAATATAAGATTATGGAATTTTTCCAAATGCTCTGCCGTTATAGCTTTATGTCAACTTCAGTAAGATGAATAAAGTTAACAAACTTAAATATGTGAAGTTAATGATTAGAAGCTACTCAATATCGATTGCTAAATGTGTGTATACAAGAAAATCGACTTTATACATATAGTAAGTATAAGATTCTGGAATTCTTATAAATGCACTGCCGTTATGGCTTAATGTCAACTTCACAAAGATGAAGAAGGTTAATTAGCTTAAATATGTGAAGTTAATGAATTGAAGAAATGCAATATCGATTGCTAAATATGAATATAAAAAAAAATCGATTATATACAAAAATGTAAGATTTTGGAATTCTTCTAAATGCGCTGCTGTTATGGCTTTAAGTCAACTTCACTAAGATGTAAAAGGTTAATTAACTTAAATATGTGAAGTTAGTGATTTGAAACAATGCAATATCGATAGTTAAATGGGTATATACAAGAAAATCGACTTTATTCAAATGCACTGCAGTGATGGCTTTATATCAACTTTGGTAAGCTGAAGAAAGTTAATTAACTTAAATTTGTGAAGTTAATGATTTGAAGCAATGCAATATCGATTGCTAAATGTGTATATACAAAAAAATCGACTTTATACCTCAATATATGATAATGGAATTTTTCAAAATGCACTGCCGTTATGGCTTTATGTCTACTTCAATAAGATGAAGGAAGCTAACTAAGTTAAATATGTGAAGTTAATGATTAGATGCTACTTAATATCGATTGCTAAATGTGTGAATACACAGAATCGACTTTATGTCTAAATCTAAGATTATGGAATTTTTCCAAATGCTCTGCCGTTATGGCTTTATGCAAACTTCAGTAAGATGAAGAAAGTTAACTAACTTAAATATGTTAAACTAATGATTTGAAGAAACTCAATGTCGATTGTTAAATGTGTATATACTAGAAAGTCGACTTTATACATCGATATAAGATTATGGAATTTTTTCAAATGCACTGCCGTTATGGTTATATGTCAGCATCGGTAAGATTAAGAAATTTAGTTGACTTAAATATGTGGAGTTAATGATTTGAAGCAAAGCAATATCGATTGTTAGATGCGTATATACAAGAAAATCGACTTTATACCTAAATATAATATTTTGGAATTCGTCCAAATGCACTGCCGTTATGGCTTTATGTCAACGTCAGTAAGATAAAAAAGGTTGATTAACTTAAATATGTGAAGCTTATGATTAGAAGCTACTCAATATCGACACCTAAATGTGTGTATACAGAAAATCGACTTTATATATATAGTAAATATAAGATTTTGGAGTTCTTCCAAATGCACTGCCGTTTTTGCTTTACGTCAACTTCAGTAAGATGAAGAAGGTTAATTAAATTAAATATGTGAAGCTAGTGATTTGAAGCAATGCAATATCGATTGCTAAATATAAATATACAAAAAAAATGGATTATATATGTACATACATAAATATAAGATTTTGGAATTCTTCTAAATGCACTGCCGTTATGGCTTTATGTCAACTTCACTAAGAAGTAAAAGGTTAATTAACTTAAATATGTAAAGTTAATGATTAGAAGCTACTCAATATCGATTGCTTAATGTGTGTGTATAAAAAAATCGTTTGTATATCTAAATATAAGATTAATGAATTTTTCCAAATGCACTTCCGTTATGGCTTTATGTTAACTTCATTATGATGAAGAGAGGTAACTAACTTAAATATGTGAAGTTAATGATAAGAAGCTACTCAGTATCGATTGCTAAATGTGTATATACAAGAAAATCGACCTTATACCTTAATATAGGATAATGGAATTTTTCCAAATGCACAGCCGTTATGGCTTTCTGTCAACTTCATTAAGATGAAGAGAGGTAACTTATTTAAATATGTGAAGTTAATGATTAGAAGCTACTCAATATCGATTGCTTAATGTGTGTGTATAAAAAAATCGTTTGTATATCTAAATATAAGATTATGGAATTTTTCCAAATGCACTTCCGTTATGGCTTTATGTTAACTTCATTATGATGAAGAGAGGTAACTAACTTAAATATGTGAAGTTAATGATAAGAAGCTACTCAGTATCGATTGCTAAATGTGTATATACAAGAAAATCGACCTTATACCTTAATATAGGATAATGGAATTTTTCCAAATGCACAGCCGTTATGGCTTTATGTCAACTCCAGTAAGATGAAGAAAGTTATCTACTTAAATATGTGAAGCTAATGAATAGAAGCTACTCAATCTCGATTGCTAAATGTGCGTATACAAGAAAATCGACTTTATACATATAGTAAGTATAAGATTCTGGAATTCTTCCAAATGCACTGCCGTTATGGCTTAATGTCAACTTCATAAAGATGAAGAGAGGTAACTTACTTAAATATGTGAAGTTAATGATTAGAAGCTACTCAATATCGATTGCTTAATGTGTGTGTACAAAAAAATCGACTTTATATCTAAATATAAGATTATGGAATTTTTCCAAATGCTCTGCCGTTATGGCTTTATGTCAACTCCAGTAAGATGAAGAAAGTTAACTTACTTAAATATGTGAAGCTAATGATTAGAAGCTACTCAATATCGATTGCCAAATGTGCGTATACAAGAAAATCGACTTTATACATATAGTAAGTATAAGATTCTGGAATTCTTCCAAATGCACTGCCGTTATGGCTTTCTGTCAACTTCATAAAGATGAAGAGAGGTAACTTACTTAAATATGTGAAGTTAATGATTAGATGCTACTTAATATCGATTGCTAAATGTGTGAATACACAGAATCGACTTTATGTCTAAATCTAAGATTATGGAATTTTTCCACATGCTCTGCCGTTATGGCTTTATGCAAACTTCAGTAAGATGAAGAAAGTTAACTAACTTAAATATGTGAAGCTAATGATTAGAAGCTACTCAATATCGATTGCTAAATGTGCGTATACAAGAAAATCGACTTTATACATATAGTAAGTATAAGATTCTGGAATTTTTTCAAATGCACTGCCGTTATGGTTATATGTCAACATCGGTAAGATTAAGAAATTTAGTTGACTTAAATATGTGGAGTTAATGATTTGAAGCAAAGCAATATCGATTGTTAGATGCGTATATACAAGAAAATCGACTTTATACCTAAATATAATATTTTGGAATTCGTCCAAATGCACTGCCGTTATGGCTTTATGCCAACATCAGTAAGATTAAGAAGTTTAATTAACTTAAATATGTGAAGCTAATGATTAGAAGCTACTCAATATCGACTGCTAAATGTGTGTATACAGAAAATCGACTTTATACATATAGTAAATATAAGATTTTGGAGTTCTTCCAAATGCACTACCGTTATGGCTTTATGTCAACTTAACTAAGAAGTAAAAGGTTAATTAACTTAAATATGTGAAGTTAATGATTAAAAGCTACTCAATATCGATTGCTTAATGTGTGTGTACAAAAAAATCGACTTTATATCTAAATATAAGACTATGGAATTTTTCCAAATGCACTGCCGTTATTTCTTTATATCAACTTCATTATGATGAAGAGAGGTAACTAACTTAAATATGTGAAGTTAATGATTTGAAGCAATGCAATATCGATTGCTAAATGTGTATATACAAGAAAATCGACTTTATACATTAATATAAGATAATGGAATTTTTCCAAATGCACTGCCGTTATGGCTTTCTGTTAACTTCATAAAGATGAAGAGAGGTAACTAACTTAAATATGTGAAGTTAATGATTAGAAGCTACTCAATATCGATTGCTAAATGTGTGTATACAATAAAATCGACTTTATACATATGGTAAATATAAAATTTGTAATTCCTTACGCTCTACCGTTATGGCTTTATGTCCGCTTCAGTAAGAAGTAAAAGGTTAATTAACTTAAATATGTGAAGCTAATGATTAGAAGCATATCAATATCGATTGCTAAATGTGAATATACAAGAAATTCGACTTGACAATATCGATTGCTAAATGTGTGTATACAAAAAAATCGACTTTATATCTAAATATAAGATTATGGGATTTTTCCAAATGCTCTGCCGATATGTCTTTAGGTCAACTTCATTAAGATGAAGAAAGTTAACTAACTTAAATATGTGCAGGTAATGATTAAAAGCTACTCAATATCGATTGCTAAATATGTGTATACAATAAAATCGACTTTATACATATAGTAAATATAAGATTTGGAATTCTTCCAAATGCACTGCCGTTATGGCTTTATGTCAACTTCACTAAGATGGAAAAATTTAATTAACTTAAATATGTAAACTTATGTTTTGAAGCTACTCAATATCGACTGCTAAATATGAATATACAAGAAAAACGACTTTATACATAAATATAAGATCTTAAATCCTTCTAAATGCAGTGCCGTTTTCTTTATGTCAACTTCATTAAGACGAAGAAAGTAAACTAACTTAAATATGTGAAGTTAAAGATTGGAAGCTACTCAATATCGATTGCTAATGTGTGTATACAAGAAAATCGGCTTTATACATATACTAAATATAAGATTCTGGAATTTTTCTAAGTGCACTTCCGTTATGGTTTTATGGCAGCTTCAGTAAGATGTAAAAGGTTTTTAACTTAAATATGTTAAACTAATGATTTGAAGAAACTCAATGTCGATTGCTAAATGCGTATATACAAGAAAATCGACTTTATACATCGATATAAGATTATGGAATTTTTTCAAATGCACTGCCGTTATGGCTTTATGTCAACATCGGTAAGGTTAAGAAATTTAGTTGACTTGAATATGTGGAGTTAATGGTTTGAAGCAATGCAATATCGATTGTTAGATGCGTATATACAAGAAAATCGACTTTATACCTAAATACAAGATTGTGCAATTTTTCCAAATGTACTGCCGTTATGGCTTTATGTCAACTTCAGTAAGATGAAGAAAGTTAACTAAATTAAATATGTGAAGTTAATGATTTGAAGCAATGCAATATCGATTGCTAGATATGAATATACAAGAAAATCGACTTTATACATAAATATTAGATTTTAGAATTCTTCCAAATGCCCTGCCGTTTTTGCTTTACGTCAGCTTCAATAAGATAAAAAAAGTTAACTAAATTAACTATGTGAAGTTAATGATTAAAAGCTACTCAAATGCACCGCCGTTATGGCTTTATGTCAACTTCAGTAAGATGTAAAAGGTTAATTAACTTAAATATGTAAAGTTAATGATTTGAAGCAATGCAATATCGATTGCTAAATATGAATATACAAGAAAATCGACTTTATACAAAAATATAAGATTTTAGAATTCTTCCAAATGCACTGCCGTTTTTGTTTTATGTCAACTTCAGTTAGATGAAGAAAGTTAACTAAATTAACTATGTGAAGTTAATGATTAAAAGCTACTCAATATCGATTGCTTAATGTGCGTATACAAAAAAAGTCGAATTTATATCTAAATATAAGATTCTGGAATTCTTCCCAATGTACTGCCGTTATGGCTTCATGTCAACTTCAGTAAGATGAAGAAGGTTAATTAACTTAAATATGTGAGGCTAATGATTTGAAGCAATGCAATATCGATTGCTAAATATGAATATACAAGAAAATCGACTTTATACATAAATATAAGATTTTAGAATTCTTCCAAATGCACTGTAAGATGAAGAAAGTTAACTTACTTAAATATGTGCATTTAATGATTAAAAGCTACTCAATACCGATTGCTAAATATGTATATACAAGAAAATCGACTTTATATCTAAATATAAGATTACGGAATTTTTCCAAATGCTTTGCCGTTATGGCTTTATGTAAAATTCAGTGAGACGAAGAAAGTTAACTAACTTAAATATGTGAAGTTAATGATTGGAAGCTACTCAATATCGATTGCTAATTGTGTGTATACAAGAAAATCGACTTTATACATATAGTAAATATAAGATTCTGGAATTCTTCCAAATACACTGCCGTTATGGCTTCAGGTCACTTTCAGTAAGATGAAGAAGGTTAATTAACTTAAATATGTGAGGCAAATGATTAGAAGCAATGCAATATCGGTTGCTAAATGTGTATATACGAGAAATTCGACTTTATACCTCAATATAAGATAATGGAATTTTTCCAAATGCACTGCCGTTATGGCTTAATGTCAACTTCAGTAAGATGAAGAAAGTTAACAAACTTAACTATGTGAAGTTAATGATAAGAAGCTACTCAATATCGATTGCTAAATGTGAGTATACAAGAAAATCGACTTTATGCATATAGCAAATATAAAATTTGGAATTCTTCCAAATGCACCGCCGTTATGGCTTTATGTCAACTTCAGTAAGATGTAAAAGGTTAATTAACTTAAATATGTAAAGTTAATGATTTGAAGCAATGCAATATCGATTGCTAAATATGAATATACAAGAAAATCGACTTTATACATAAATATAAGATTTTAGAATTCTTCTAAATGCACTGTAAGATGAAGAAAGTTAACTTACTTAAATATGTGCATTTAATGATTAAAAGCTACTCAATACCGATTGCTAAATGTGCGTATACAAAAAAATCGACTTTATATCTAAATATAAGATTACGGAATTTTTCCAAATGTTTTGCCGTTATGGCTTTATGTCAACTTCAGTAAGACGAAGAAAGTTAACTAACTTAAATATGTGAAGTTAATGATTGGAAGCTACTCAATATCGATTGCTAAATGTGTGTATACAAGAAAATCGACTTTGTACATATAGTAAATATAAGATTCAGGAATTCTTCCAAATGCAATTCCGTTAAGGCTTTATATCAACTTCAGTAAGACGTAAAAGGTTAATTAACTTAAATATGTAAAACTAATGATTTAAAGCATATCAATATCGATTGCTAAATGTGAATATGCAAGAAAATCGACTTTATACACATAGTAAATATAAGATTCAGGAATTCTTCCAAATGCACTGCCGTTATGGCTTTATGTCAAATTCAGTAAGATGAAGAAGTTTAATTAACTTAAATATGTGAAGCTAGTGATTTGAAGCATATCAATATCGATTGCTAAATGTGAATATACAAGAAAATCGACTTGACAATATCGATTGCCAAATGCGTATATACAAGAAAATTGATGTATACTTAAACACAAGATTGTGCAGTTCTTCCAAATGTACTGCCGTTATGGTTTATGTCAACTTCATTAAGATGAAGAAAGTTAACTAACTTAAATATGTGAAGTTAATGATTAGAAGCTACTCAGTATCGATTGCTAAATGTGTGTATACAAGAAAATCGACTTTATGCATATAGCAAATATAAGATTCAGGAATTCTTCCAAATGCACTGCCGTTATGGCTTTATGTCAATATCAGTAAGATGAAGAAGTTTAATTAACTTAAATATGTGAAGCTAGTAATTTGAAGCATATCAATATCGATTGCTAAATGTGAATATACAAGAAAATCGACTTGACAATATCGATTGCCAAATGCGTATATACAAGAAGATTGATGTATACTTAAACACAAGATTGTGCAGTTCTTCCAAATGTACTGCCGTTATGGTTTATGTCAACTTCATTAAGATGAAGAAAGTTAACTAACTTAAATGTGTGAAGTTAATGATTAGAAGCTACTCAGTATCGATTGCTAAATGTGTGTATACAAGAAAATCGACTTTATATTTAAATATAAGATTTTGGAATTTTTCAAATGCACTCCCGTTTTGGCTTTATGTCAACTTCATTAAGATGAAGAAAGTTAACTAACTTAAATATGTGAAGTTAATGATTAGAAGCTACTCAATATCGATTGCTAAATGTGTGTATACAAGAAAATCGACTTTATACACATAGTAAATATAAGATTCAGGAATTCTTCCAAATGCACTGCCGTTATGGCTTTATGTCAAATTCAGTAAGATGAAGAAGTTTAATTAACTTAAATATGTGAAGCAAGTGATTTGAAGCATATCAATATCGATTGCTAAATGTGAATATACAAGAAAATCGACTCGACAATATCGATTGCCAAATGCGTATATACAAGAAAATTGATTTATACCTACACACAAGATTGTGCAATTCTTCCAAACGTACTGCCGTTATGGCTTAATGTCAATTTCAGTAAGACGAAGAAAGTTAACTAACTTAAATTAGAGAAGTTAATGATTAGAAGCTACTCAATATCGATTGCTAAATGTGAGTATACAAGAAAATCGACTTTATGCATATAGCAAATATAAAATTTGGAATTCTTCCAAATGCACTGCCGTTATGGCTTTATGTCAACTTCACTAAGATGTTAAAGGTTAATTAAATATGTAAAACTGATGATTAGAAGCTACTCAATATCGACTTCTAAATGTGTATATACAAGAAAATCGACTTTATATCTAAATGTAAGATTCTAGAATTCTTCCAAATGCACTGCCGTTTTGGCTCCATGTCAACTTCATTAAGATGAAGAAAGTTAACTAACTTAAACATGTGCATTTAATGATTAAAAGCTACTCAATATCGACTGCTAAATATGTATATACAAGAAAATCGACTTTATATCTAAATATAAGATTACGGAATTTTTCCAAATGCTTTGCCGTTATGGCTTTATGTCAACTTCAGTGAGACGAAGAAAGTTAACTAACTTAACTATGTGAAGTTAATGATTGGAAGCTACTCAATATCGATTGCTAAATGTGTGTATACAAGAAAATCGACTTTATACATATAGTAAATATAAGATTCTGGAATTCTTCCCAATGTACTGCCGTTATGGCTTCATGTCAACTTCAGTAAGATGAAGAAGGTTAATTAACTTAAATATGTGAGGCTAATGATTAGAAGCAATGCAATATCGGTTGCTAAATGTGTATATACAAGAAAATCGACTTTATACCTCAATATAAGATAATGGAATTTTTCCAAATGCACTGCCGTTATGGCTTAATGTCAACTTCAGTAAGATGAAGAAAGTTAACAAACTTAAATATGTGAAGTTTATGATTAGAAGCTACTCAATATCGATTGCTAAATGTGAGTATACAAGAAAATCGACTTTATGCATATAGCAAATATAAAATTTGGAATTCTCCCAAATGCACCGCCGTTATGGCTTTATGTCAACTTCAGTAAGATGTAAAAGGTTAATTAACTTAAATATGTAAAGTTAATGATTTGAAGCAATGCAATATCGATTGCTAAATATGAATATACAAGAAAATCGACTTTATACAAAAATATAAGATTTTAGAATTCTTCCAAATGCACTGCCGTTTTTGTTTTATGTCAACTTCAGTTAGATGAAGAAAGTTAACTAAATTAACTATGTGAAGTTATTGATTAAAAGCTACTCAATATCGATTGCTTAATGTGCGTATACAAAAAAAGTCGAATTTATATCTAAATATAAGATTCTGGAATTCTTCCCAATGTACTGCCGTTATGGCTTCATGTCAACTTCAGTAAGATGAAGAAGGTTAATTAACTTAAATATGTGAGGCTAATGATTAGAAGCAATGCAATATCGGTTGCTAAATGTGTATATACAAGAAAATCGACTTTATACCTCAATATAAGATAATGGAATTTTTCCAAATGCACTGTCGTTATGGCTTAATGTCAACTTCAGTAAGATGAAGAAAGTTAACAAACTTAAATATGTGAAGTTAATGATTAGAAGCTACTCAATATCGATTGCTAAATGTGTGTATACAATAAAATCGACTTTATGCATATGGTAAATATAAAATTTGTAATTCCTTACGCTCTACCGTTATGGCTTTATGTCCGCTTCAGTAAGAAGTAAAAGGTTAATTAACTTAAATATGTGAAGCTAATGATTAGAAGCATATCAATATCGATTGCTAAATGTGAATATACAAGAAATTCGACTTGACAATATCGATTGCTAAATGTGTGTATACAAAAAAATCGACTTTATATCTAAATATAAGATTATGGGATTTTTCCAAATGCTCTGCCGATATGTCTTTAGGTCAACTTCATTAAGATGAAGAAAGTTAACTAACTTAAATATGTGCAGTTAATGATTAAAAGCTACTCAATATCGATTGCTAAATATGTGTATACAATAAAATCGACTTTATACATATAGTAAATATAAGATTTGGAATTCTTCCAAATGCACTGCCGTTATGGCTTTATGTCAACTTCACTAAGATGGAAAAGGTTAATTAACTTAAATATGTAAACTTATGTTTTGAAGCTACTCAATATCGACTGCTAAATATGAATATACAAGAAAAACGACTTTATACATAACTATAAGATCTTAAATCCTTCTAAATGCAGTGCCGTTTTCTTTATGTCAACTTCATTAAGACGAAGAAAGTAAACTAACTTAAATATATGAAGTTAAAGATTGGAAGCTACTCAATATCGATTGCTAATGTGTGTATACAAGAAAATCGGCTTTATACATATACTAAATATAAGATTCTGGAATTTTTCTAAGTGCACTTCCGTTATGGTTTTATGTCAACTTCAGTAAGATGTAAAAGGTTTTTAACTTAAATATGTTAAACTAATGATTTGAAGAAACTCAATGTCGATTGCTAAATGCGTATATACAAGAAAATCGACTTTATACATCGATATAAGATTATGGAATTTTTTCAAATGCACTGCCGTTATGGCTTTATGTCAACATCGGTAAGGTTAAGAAATTTAGTTGACTTGAATATGTGGAGTTAATGGTTTGAAGCAATGCAATATCGATTGTTAGATGCGTATATACAAGAAAATCGACTTTATACCTAAATACAAGATTGTGCAATTTTTCCAAATGTACTGCCGTTATGGCTTTATGTCAACTTCAGTAAGATGAAGAAAGTTAACTAAATTAAATATGTGAAGTTAATGATTTGAAGCAATGCAATATCGATTGCTAGATATGAATATACAAGAAAATCGACTTTATACATAAATATTAGATTTTAGAATTCTTCCAAATGCCCTGCCGTTTTTGCTTTACGTCAGCTTCAATAAGATAAAAAAAGTTAACTAAATTAACTATGTGAAGTTAATGATTAAAAGCTACTCAATATCGATTGCTTAATGTGCGTATACAAAAAAAGTCGAATTTATATCTAAATATAAGATTATGGAATTTTTCCAAATGCACTGCCGTTTTTGTTTTATGCCAACTTCATTAAGATAAAAAAAGTTAACTAACTTAACTATGTGAAGTTAATGATTAAAAGCTACTCAATATCGATTGCTTAATGTGTGTATACAAAAAAAAAATCGATATTATATCTAAATATAAGATTTTAGAATTCTTCCAAATGCACTGCCGTTATGGCTTTATGTCAACTTCAGTAAGATGTTAAAGGCTAATTAACTTAAATATGTAAAACTGATGATTAGAAGCTACACAATGTCGACTGCTAAATGTGTATACACAAGAAAATCGTCTTTATACATAAATATAAGATTTAAGAATTTTTCCAAATGCACTGCCGTTAAGGCTTTATGTCAACTTCAGTAAGATGAAGAAAGTTAACTAACTTAAATTTGTGAAGTTAATGGTTAGAAGCTACTCAATATCGATCGCTAAATGTGTGTATACAAGAAAATCGACTTTATACATATAGTAAATATAAGATTCTGGAATTCTTCCAAATGCACTGCCGTTATGGCTTCATGTCAACTTCAGTAAGATGAAGAAGGTTAATTAACTAAAATATGTGAAGTTAATGATTAGAAGCTCCTCAATATCGATTGTTAAATGTGTATATACAAGAAAATCGACTTTATATCTAAATGTAACATTATGGAATTTTTCCAAATGCATTGCCGCTATGGCTTTATGTCAACTTCAGTAAGATATTAAAGGTTAATTAACTTAAATATGTAAAACTAATGATTAAAAGCTACTCAATATCGAATGCTAAATGTGTATATACAAGAAGATCGACTTTATATCTAAATGTAACATTATGGAATTTTTCCAAATGCACTGCCGTTTTTGTTTAATGTCAACTTCATTAAGATGAAGAAAGTTAACTAACTTAAATATGTGCAGTTAGTGATTAAGGGCTACGCAATATCGACTGCTAAATATGTATATACAAGAAAATCGACTTTATATTTAAATATAAGATTTTGGAATTTTTCAAATGCACTGCCGTTTTGGCTTTATGTCAACTTCATTAAGATGAAGAAAGTTAACTAACTTAAATATAGGAAGTTAATGATTAGAAGCTACTCAATATCGATAGCTAAATGTGTGTATACAAGAAAATCGACTTTATACACATAGTAAATATAAGATTCAGGAATTCTTCCAAATGCACTGCCGTTATGGCTTTATGTCAACTTCAGTAAGATGAAGAAGTTTAATTAACTTAAATATGTGAAGCTAGTGATTTGAAGCATATCAATATCGATTGCTAAATGTGACTATACAAGAAAATCGACTTGACAATATCGATTGCTAAATGCGTATATACAAGGAAATTGATTTATACCTAAACACAATATTGTGCAATTCTTCCAAATGTACTGCCGTTATGGCTTTATGTCAACTTTATTAAGATGAAGAAAGTTAACTAACTTAAATATGTGCAGTTAATGATTAAAGGCTACTCAATATCGACTGCTAAATATGTATATACAAGAAAATCGAATTTATATTTAAATATAAGATTTTGGAATTTTTCAAATGCATTGCCGTTTCGGCTTTATGTCAACTTCGTTAAGATGAAGAAAGTTAACTAACTTAAATATGTGAAGTTAATGATTAGAAGCTACTCAATATCGATTGCTAAATGTGTGTATACAAGAAAATCGACTTTATACACATAGTAAATATAAGATTCAGGAATTCTTCCAAATGCACTGCCGTGTTTGTTTTATGTCAACTTCAGTAAGATGAAGAAGTTTAATTAATTTAATATGTGAAGCTAGTTATTTGAAGCATATCAATATCGATTACTAAATGTGAATATACAAGAAAATCGACTTGACAATATCGATTGCTAAATGTGTATATACAAGAAAATCGACTTTATACACATAGTAAATATAAGATTCAGGAATTCTTCCAAATGCACTGTCATTATGGCTTTCTGTCAACTTCAGTAAGATGAAGAAGTTTAATTAACTTAAATATGTGAAGCTAGTGATTTGAAGCATATCAATACCGATTGCTAAATGTGAATATACAAGAAAATCGAGTTGACAATATCGATTGCCAAATGCGTATATATGTACAAGAAAATTGATTTATACCTAAACACAAGATTGTGCAATTCTTCGAAATGTTCTGCCGTTATGGCTTTATGTCAACTTCATTAAGATGAAAAAAGTTAACTAACTTAAATATGTGAAATTAATGTTTAGAAGCTACTCAGTATCGATTGCTAAATGTGTGTATACAAAAAAATCGACTTTATATCTAAATATAAGATTATGGAATTTTTCCAAATGCTCTGGCGTTATGTCTTTAAGTCAACTTCAGTAAGATGAAGAAAGTTAACTAACTTAAATTTGTTAAGTTAATGGTTAGAAGCTACTCAATATCGATTGCTAAATGTGTGTATACAAGAAAATCGACTTTATACATATAGTAAATATAAGATTCTGGAATTCTTCCAAATGCACTGCCGTTATGGCTTCATGTCAACTTCAGTAAGATGAAGAAGGTTAATTAACTTAAATAAGTGAAGTTAATGATTAGAAGCTAATCAATATCGATTGCTAAATGTGTACATATACACAAGAAAATCGACTTTATATTTAAATGTAACATTATGGAATTTTTCCAAATGCATTGCCGTTATGGCTTTATGTCAACTTCAGTAAGATATTAAAGGTTATTTAACTTAAATATGTAAAACTAATGATTAGAAGCTACTCAATATCGAATGCTAAATGTGTATATACAAGAAAATCGACTTTATATCTAAATATAAGATTATGGAATTTTTCCAAATGCTCTGCCGTTATGTCCTTAGGTCAACTTCAGTAAGATGAAGAAAGTTAACTAACTTAAATTTGTGAAGCTAATGGTTAGAAGCTACTCTATATCGATTTCTTAATGTGTGTATATAAGAAAATCGACTTCATACATATAGTAAATATAAGATTCTGGAATTCTTCCAAATTCACTGCCGTTATGGCTTCATGTCAACTTCAGTAAGATGAAGAAGGTTAATTAACTTAAATATGTGATGTTAATGATTAGAAGCTACTCAATATCGATTGCTAAATGTGAATATACAAGAAGATCGACTTTATATCTAAATGTAACATTATGGAATTTTTCCAAATGCACTGCCGTTATGGCTTTATGTCAACTTCATTAAGATGAAGAAAGTTAACTAACTTAAATATGTGCAGTTAATGATTAAAGGCTACTCAATTCCGACTGCTAAAGATGTATATACAAGAAAATCGACTTTATATTTAAATATAAGATTTTGGAATTTTTCAAATGCACTGCCGTTTTATCTTTATGTCAACTTCATTAAGATGAAGAAAGTTAACTAACTTAAATATGTGAAGTTAATGATTAGAAGTTACTCAATATTGATTGCTAAATGTGTGTATACAAGAAAATCGACTTTATACACATAGTAAATATAAGATTCAGGAATTCTTCCAAATGCAGTGCCGTTATGGCTTTATGTCAACTTCAGTAAGATGAAGAAGTTTAATTAACTTAAATATGTGAAGCTAGTGATTTGAAGCATTTCAATATCGATTGCTAAATGTGGCTATACAAGAAAATCGACTTGACAATATCGATTGCTAAATGCGTATATACAAGGAAATTGATTTATACCTAAACACAAGATTGTGCAATTCTTCCAAATGTACTGCCGTTATGGCTTTATGTCAACTTAATTAAGATGAAGAAAGTTAACTAACTTAAATATGTGCAGTTAATGATTAAAGGCTACTCAATATCGACTGCTAAATATGTATATACAAGAAAATCGACTTTATATCTAAATGTAACATTATGGAATTTTACCAAATGCATTGCCGCTATGGCTTTATGTCAACTTCAGTAAGATATTAAAAGTTAATTAACTTAAATATGTAAAACTAATGATTAAAAGCTACTCAATATCGATTGCTAAATGTGTATATACAAGAAGATCGACTTTATATCTAAATGTAACATTATGGAATTTTTCCAAATGCACTGCCGTTTTTGTTTTATGTCAACTTCATTAAGATGAAGAAAGTTAACTAACTTAAATATGTGCAGTTAATGATTAAGGGCTACTCAATATCGATTGCTAAATATGTATATACAAGAAAATCGACTTTATATTTAAATACAAGATTTTGGAATTTTTCAAATGCACTGCCGTTTTGGCTTTATGTCAACTTCATTAAGATGAAGGAAGTTAACTAACTTAAATATATGAAGTTAATGATTAGAAGCTACTCAATATCGATTGCTAAATGTGTGTATACAAGAAAATCGACTTTATACACATAGTAAATATAAGATTCAGGAATTCTTCCAAATGCACTGCCGTTATGGCTTTATGTCAACTTCAGTAAGATGAAGAAGTTTAATTAACTTAAATATGTGAAGCTAGTGATTTGAAGCATATCAATATCGATTGCTAAATGTGAATATACAAGAAAATCGAGTTGACAATATCGATTGCCAAATGCGTATATATGTACAAGAAAATTGATTTATACCTAAACACAAGATTGTGCAATTCCTCGAAATGTTCTGCCGTTATGGCTTTATGTCAACTTCATTAAGATGAAGAAAGTTAACTAACTAAAATATGTGAAATTAATGATTAGAAGCTACTCAGTATCGATTGCTAAATGTGTGTATACAAAAAAATCGACTTTATATCTAAATATAAGATTATGGAATTTTTCCAAATGCTCTGGCGTTATGTCTTTAAGTCAACTTCAGTAAGATGAAGAAAGTTAACTAACTTAAATTTGTGAAGTTAATGGTTAGAAGCTACTCAATATCGATTGCTAAATGTGTGTATACAAGAAAATCGACTTTATACATATAGTAAATATAAGATTCTGGAATTCTTCCAAATGCACTGCCGTTATGGCTTCATGTCAACTTCAGTAAGATGAAGAAGGTTAATTAACTTAAATAAGTGAAGTTAATGATTAGAAGCTAATCAATATCGATTGCTAAATGTGTACATATACACAAGAAAATCGACTTTATATTTAAATGTAACATTATGGAATTTTTCCAAATGCATTGCCGTTATGGCTTTATGTCAACTTCAGTAAGATATTAAAGGTTAATTAACTTAAATATGTAAAACTAATGATTAGAAGCTACTCAATATCGAATACTAAATGTGTATATACAAGAAAATCGACTTTATATCTAAATATAAGATTATGGAATTTTTCCAAATGCTCTGCCGTTATGTCTTTAGGTCAACTTCAGTAAGATGAAGAAAGTTAACTAACTTAAATTTGTGAAGCTAATGGTTAGAAGCTACTCAATATCGTTTGCTAAATGTGTGTATATAAGAAAATCGACTTTATAAATATAGCAAATATAAGATTCTGGAATTCTTCCAAATTCACTGCCGTTATGGCTTCATGTCAACTTCAGTAAGATGAAGAAGGTTAATTAACTTAAATATGTGATGTTAATGATTAGAAGCTACTCAATATCGATTGCTAAATGTGTATATACAAGAAAATCGACTTTATATCTAAATGCAACATTATAGAATTTTTCCAAATGCATTGCCGTTATGCCTTTATGTCAACTTCAGTAAGATATTAAAGGTTAGTTAACTTAAATATGTAAAACTAATGATTAAAAGCTACTCAATATCGAATGCTAAATGTGTATATACAAGAAGATCGACTTTATATCTAAATGTAACATTATGGAATTTTTCCAAATGCACTGCCGTTTTTGTTTTAAGTCAACTTCATTAAGATGAAGAAAGTTAACTAACTTAAATATGTGCAGTTATGGATTAAAGGCTACTCAATACCGACTGCTAAAGATGTATATACAAGAAAATCGACTTTATATTTAAATATAAGATTTTGGAATTTTTCAAATGCACTGCCGTTTTGGCTTTATGTCAACTTCATAAAGATGAAGAAAGTTAACTAACTTAAATACGTGAAGTTAATGATTAGAAGTTACTCAATATCGATTGCTAAATGTGTGTATACAAGAAAATCGACTTTATACACATAGTAAATATAAGATGCAGGAATTCTTCCAAATGCACTGCCGTGTTTGTTTTATGTCAACTTCAGTAAGATGAAGAAGTTTAATTAATTTAATATGTGAAGCTAGTGATTTGAAGCATATAAATATCGATTGCTAAATGTGAATATACAAGAAAATCGACTTGACAATATCGATTGCTAAATGCGTATATACAAGAAAATTGATTTATACCTAAACACAAGATTGTGCAATTCTTCCAAATGTACTGCCGTTATGGCTTAATGTCAATTTCAGTAAGATGAAGAAAGTTTATTAACTTAAATAACTGAAGTTAATGATTAGAAGCTACTTAATGTCGATTGCTAAATGTGAGTATACAAGAAAATCGACTTTATATTTAAATATAAAATTTTGGAATTTTTCAAATGCACTGCCGTTACGGCTTTATGTCAACTTCAGTAAGATGTAAAAGGTAATTAACTTAAATATGTGAAGTTAATGATTTGAACCAGTGCAATATCGATTGCTAAATTTGAATATAGAAAAAATCTATTATATACACAGAAGTAAGATTTTGGATTTATTCTAAATGCACTGCCGTTATGGCTGTATGTCAACTTTACTAAGATGTAAAAGGTTAATTAACTTAAATATATAAAACTAATGATTTGAAGCTACTCAGTATCGATTGCTAAATGTGCATATGCAAGAAAATCGACTTAATACCTCAATATAAGATTATGGAATTTTTCCAAATGCACTTCAGTGATGGCTTTATATCAACTTTGGTAAGATGAAGAAAGTTAATTAACTTAAATTTGTGAAGTTAATGATTTGAAGCAACTCAATATCGAATGCTTAATATGAATAAACAAGCAAATCGACTTTATATCTAAATACAAGATTTTGGAACTCTTCGAAATGCACTGCCCTTATGGCTTTATGTCAACTTCAGTTTGATGAAGAAAGTTATTTAATTTAAATATGTGATTTAAATGATTTGAAGCAACGCAATATCTATTGCTAAAAATGAATATACAAGAAAATCGATTTTTTACATAAATATATAGTTTTAGAATTCTTCTAAATGTACTGCCGTTATGGCTTTATGTCAACTTCAGTAAGATGCAAAAGGTTAATTAACTTAAATATGTAAAGAAGGTTAATTAACTTAAATATGTGAAGTTAATGATTTGAAGCTATGCAATATCGATTGCTAAATACGATTATACACGAAAATCGACTTTATACATAGATATAAGATTTTGGAATTCTTCCAAATGCACTGCCGTTTTGGCTTTATGTCAACTTCAATAAGATGTAAAAGGTAAATTAGCTTAAATATGTAAAGTTAACGATTTGAAGCAATGCAATAACGATTGCTAAAGATGAATATACAAGAAAATCGATTTTATACATAAATATATGATTTTGGAATTTTTCTAAATCCACTGCCGTTATGGATTTATATCAACTTCAGTAAGAAGAAGAAGGTTTATTTATTTAAATATGTTAAACTAATGATTTGAAGAAACTCAATATCGATTGCTAAGTGTGTATATACAAGAAAATCGACTTTATACCTCAACATAAGATTTTGGAATTTTTCTATATGCACTGCCGTTATGGCTTTATTTCAGCTTCAGTAAAATGTAAAAAGTTAATTAACTTAAATATGTGAAGTTAATGATTTGAAGCAACTCAATATCGATATCTTGATGCTAATATACAAAAAGATCGACTTTATATCTAAATATAAGTCTTTGAAATTCCTCTCAATATCGATGGCTTAATGTGTATATACAAGAAAATCGACTTTATATCTAAATTAACGGTTATGGAATTCTTACCAATGCGCTGCCATTATGGCTTTATGTCAACTTCCGTAAGATGAAGAAAGTAAATTAGCTTAAATATGTGAAGCTAATGATTTGAAGCAACCCAATATCGGTAGTTAAATGCGTATATACAAAAAAAGCGACATTATATCTATATATAAGATTTTGGAATTCCTCTCAATATCGATGGCTAAATGTGTATATGCAAGAAAATCTATTATACACATAAATATACGGTTTTAGAATTCTTCCAAATGCACTGCCGTTTTTGTTTTATGTCAACTTCATTAAGATGAAAAAAGTTATTTAACTTAAATTAGTGAAGTAAATGATAAGAAGCTACTCAATATCTATTGCTAAATGCGTATATACATACAGGAAAATCGACTTTATACATACAGTAAATATAAGATTCTGGAATTCTTCCAAATGCACTGCCGTTATGGCTTTATTTCAACTTCAGTAAGATGTAAAAGGTTAATTAACTTAAATATGTGAAGTTAATGATTTGAAGCAATGCAATATCGATTGCTAAATATGAATATACAAAAAAATCTATTGTATACATAAATGTAAAATTTTGGAATTCTTCTAAATGCACTGCCGTTATGGCTTTATGTCAAGTTCACTAAGATGTAAAAGGTTAATTAACTTAAATATATAAAACTAATGATTTGAAGCTACTCAATATCGACTGCTAAATTTGTATATGCAAGAAAATCGACTTAATGCCTCAATATAAGATTATGGAATTTTTCCAAATGCACTGAAGTGATGGCTTTATATTAACTTAGGTAAGATGAAGAAAGTTAATTAACTTAAATTTGTGAAGTTAATGATTTAAAGCAACTCAATATCGATTGCTAAATGTGAATAAACACGAAAATCAAGTTTATACATATATATAAGATTTTGGAATTCTTCTAAATGCGCTGCCGTTATGGCTTTATGTCAACTTCAGTAAAATGAAGAAGGTTAATTAACTTAAATATGTGAAGTTAATGATTTGAAGCTATGCAATATCGATTGCTAAATACGAATATACAAGAAAATCGACTTTATACATTAATATAAGATTTTGGAATTCCTCTAAATGCACTGCCGTTATGGCTTTATGTCAACTTCAGTAAAATGTAAAAGGTTAATTAACTTAAATATGTGAAGATAATGATTTGAAGCAACTCAATATCGATTGCATAATACGAATATACAAGAAAATCGACTTTATACATAAATATAAGGTTTTGGAATTCTTCAAAATGCACTGCCGTTTTGGCTTTATGTTAACTTCATTAAGATAAGGAAAGTTAACTAACTTAAATATAAGAAGTTAATGATTAGAAGCTACTCAATATCGATTGCTAATTGTGCGTTAACAAGAAAATCGACTTTATACATATAGTAAATATAAGATTCTGGAATTCTTCCAAATGCACTGCCGTTAGGGCTTTGTGTCAACTTCAGTAAGATGTAAAAGGTTAATTAACTTAAATTTGTGAAGTTAATGATTTAAAGCAACTCAATATCGATTGCTAAATATGAATAAACACGAAAATCGAGTTTATACATAAATATAAGATTTAGGAATTCTTCTAAATGCACTGCCGTTATGGCTTTATTTCAACTTCAGTAAAATGTAAAAGGTTAATTAACTTAAATATGTGAAGATAATGATTTGAAGCAACTCAATATCGATTGCAAAATACGAATATACAAGAAAATCGACTTTATACATAAATATAAGGTTTTGGAATTCTTCTAAATGCACTGCCGTTATGGCTGTATGTCAACTTCACTAAGATGTAAAAGGTTAATTAACCTCAATATAAGATTGTGGAATTTTTCCAAATGCACTGCCGTTATGGCTGTATGTCAACTTCAGTAAGATGTAAAAGGTTAATTAACTTAAATATGTAAAACTAATGATTTGAAGCTACTCAGTATCGACTGCTAAATGTGTATATGCAAGAAAATCGACATAATACCTCAATATAAGATTGTGGAATTTTTCCAAATGCACTGCCGTTATGGCTTTATGTCAACTTCAGTAAAATGTAAAAGGTTAATTAACTTACATATGTGAAGATAATGATTTGAAGCAACTCAGTATCGATTGCAAAATACGAATATACAAGAAAATCGACTTTATACATAAATATAAGGTTTTGGAATTCTTCCAAATGCACTGCCGTTTTGGCTTTATGTTAACTTCATTAAGATAAGGAAAGTTAACTAACTTAAATATAAGAAGTTAATGATTAGAGGCTACTCAATATCGATTGCTAATTGTGCGTTAACAAGAAAATCGACTTTATACATATAGTAAATATAAGATTCTGGAATTCTTCCAAATGCACTGCCGTTAGGGCTTTATGTCAACTTCAGTAAGATGTAAAAGGTTAATTAACTTAAATTTGTGAAGCTAATGATTTAAGGCAACTCAACATCGATTGCTAAATATACATAAACAAGAAAATCGACTTTATATCTAAATATAAGATTTTGGAACTCTTCGAAATGCACTGCCCTTATGGCTTTATGTCAACTTCGGTAAGATGAAGAAAGCTATTTAAATTAAATATGTGAATTAAATGATTTGAAGCAATGCAATATCTATTGCTGAATATGAATATACAAGAAAATCGATTTTATACATAAATATAAGGTTTTGGAATTCTTCTAAATGCACTGCCGTTATGGCTTTATGTCAACTTCAGTAAGATGCAAAACGTTAATTACTTTAATATGTAAAAGTAATGATTAGAAGCTACTCAATATCGATTGCTTAATGTGTGTATACAAGAAAATCGACTTTATATCTAAATATAAGATATTGGAATTTTTCCAAATGCCTTGCCGTTATGGCTTTATGCCAACTTCAGTAAGATGTAAAAGGTTAATTAACTTAAATATGTAAAACTAATGATTAGAAGCTACTCAATATCTTCTTCTTCTTCTTAGTTGGCGTAGAAACCGCTTAAGCGATTATAGCCGAGTTAACAACAGCGCGCCAGTCGTTTCTTCTTTTCGCTACGTGGCGCCAATTGGATATTCCAAGCGAAGTCAGGTCCTTCTCCACTGGGTCCAACGGAGTGGAGGTCTTCCTCTTCCTCTGCTTCCCCCGGTGGGTACTGCGTCGAATACTTTCAGAGCTGGAGTGTTTCGTCCATCCGGACAACATGACCTAGCCAGCGTAGCCGCTGTCTTTTAATTCGCTGAACTATGTCGATGTCGTCGTATATCTCGTACAGCTCATCGTTCCATCGAATGCGGTATTCGCCGTGGCTAACACGCAAAGGACCATAAATCTTTCGCAGAACTTTTCTCTCGAAAACTCGCAGCGTCGACTCATCCGTTGTTGACATCGTCCAAGACTCTGCACCATACAGCAGGACGGGAATTATGAGTGACTTATAGAGTTTGGTTTTTGTTTGTCGAGAGAGGACTTTGCTTCTCAATTGCCTACTCAGTCCGAAGTAGCACCTGTTGGCAAGAGTTATCCTGCGTTGGATTTCAAGGCTGACATTGTTGGTGGTGTTTACGCTGGTTCCAAGATAGACGAAATTATCTACGACTTCAAAGTTATGACTGTCAACAGTGACGTGAGAGCCAAGTCGCGAATGCGACGACTGTTTGTTTGATGACAGGAGATATTTCGTCTTGCCCTCGTTCACTGCCAGACCCATTTTCTGTGCTTCCTTGTCCAGCCTGGAGAAAGCAGAACTAACGGCGCGGGTGTTGAGGCCGATGATATCAATATCATCGGCATACGCCAACAGCTGTACACTCTTATAGAAGATGGTACCTTCTCTATTTAGTTCTGCGGCTCGAACTATTTTCTCCAAAAGCAGGTTGAAAAAGTCGCACGATAGGGAATCGCCTTGTCTGAAACCTCGTTTGGTATCGAACGGCTCGGAGAGGTCCTTCCCGATCCTGACGGAGCTTTTGGTGTTACTCAACGTCAGTTTACACAGCCGTATTAGTTTTGCGGGGATACCAAATTCAGACATCGCGGCATAAAGGCAGCTCCTTTTCGTGCTGTCGAAAGCAGCTTTGAAATCGACGAAGAGGTGGTGTGTGTCGATTCTCCTTTCACGGGTCTTTTCCAAGATTTGGCGCATGGTGAATATCTGGTCGGTTGTTGATTTTCCAGGTCTGAAGCCACACTGATAAGGTCCAATCAGTTTGTTGACGGTGGGCTTTAATCTTTCACACAATACGCTCGATAGAACCTTATATGCGATGTTGAGGAGGCTAATCCCACGGTAGTTGGCGCAGATTGTGGGATCTTCTTTTTTATGGATTGGGCATAGCACACTTAAATTCCAATCGTTGGGCATGCTTTCGTCCGACCATATTTTACAAAGAAGCTGATGCATGCACCTTATCAGTTCTTCGCCGCCGTGTTTGAATAGCTCGGCCGGCAATCCGTCGGCCCCTGCCGCTTTGTTGTTCTTCAGGCGGGCAATTGCTATTCGAACTTCTTCATGGTCGGGTAATGGAACGTCTGCTCCATCGTCATCGATTGGGGAATCGTGTTCTCCTTCTCCTGGTGTTGTGCGTTCACGGCCATTCAGCAGGCTGGAGAAGTGTTCCCTCCATAATTTAAGTATGCTCTGGGCATCAGTGACTAGATCACCTTTGGGGGTTCTACAAGAGTATGCTCCGGTCTTGAAACCTTCCATAAGCCGCCGCATTTTTTCGTAGAATTTTCGAGCATTACCCCTGTCGGCCAGCTTATCAAGCTCTTCGTACTCACGCATTTCAGCCTCTTTCTTCTTCTGTCTACAAATGCGTCTCGCTTCCCTCTTCAACTCTCGGTATCTATCCCATCCCGCACGTGTAGTGGTCGATCGTAATGTTCCGAGGTAGGCAGCCTGTTTTCTCTCCGCTGCGACACGGCACTCCTCGTCGTACCAGCTGTTCTTTTGCACTTTCCGAAAACCAATGGTTTCGGTTGCAGCTGTACGTAAGGAGTTTGAAATGCCGTCCCACAGTTCCCTTATACCGAGTTGCTGACGAGTGCTCTCAGAGAGCAGGAGTGCAAGCCGAGTAGAAAATCGTTCGGCTGTCTGTTGTGATTGCAGCTTCTTGACGTCGAACCTTCCTTCACGTGGCTAGACGTGCATTCACCGCAGTGAATGATAGTACTCGGCGACGGAGTCTCTCTCCCACCACGAATCCTACACTAAACTTGCGCTCCTTTATATGGCCAGTGTAGTAAATGTCACAAGGACCTACTCGTCTCTGTCCTTGTCCCGTCCATCGCATTTCTTGGACGGCGGTGATGTCAGCCTTTGTTTTTACGGGGACATCAACCAGCTGGGCAGCGGCACCTTCCCAATTAAGGGACCGGACATTCCAGGTGCATGCCCTCAATTCGTAGTCCTTATTTCGTTTGCCATGGTCGTCATCAAAGGGGGGTCTCTCATCCGAGGCTGGTTGTAGCTCTTCACTGGGGGTGTTTTTTACGTGGCGGGTCCCAAACCCAGCGCACAACCCTTGTAGGGAATGTTTCGCCTTCTCACTTTAGCTCGCCTTCGAACGGATGTTCTTAGGCTACCTAGAGGATACTTGGTCAAAGACCGGAAGTAGTGAGCTGCTTGAGCCATGTGTAAAAGAATCGTTTCTGGCCACTCCCAAGTGAATGGCGATCAGAGAACTTTCCTCACTTGCGTGAACTTCTACACATGACTCCATCCTCCAATATCGATTGCTAAATATACATAAACAAGAAAATCGACTTTATATCTAAATATAAGATTTTGGAATTTTTCCAAATGCACTGCCGTTATGGCTTTATGTAAACTTTAGTAAGATGTAAAAGGTTAATTAACTTAAATATGTAAAACTAAGGGTTAGAAGCTACTCAATATCGACTGCTAAATATACATATACAAGAAAATCGACTTTATATTTGAATATAAGATTTTGGAATTTTTCAAATGCACTGCCGTTATGGCTTTAAACTTCAACTTCAGTAAGATGAAGAAGGTTAATTACTTAAGTATGTGAAGTTAATGATTTGAAGCATCTCAATATCGATTACTAAAGGTGAATATACAAGAAAATCGACCTGATAATATCGATTGCTAAATGCGTATTTACAAGTTAATTGTCTTTATACCTAAATACAAGATTGTGCATTTCTTCCAAATTTTCTGCCGTTATGGCTTTATGTCCTCTTCAGTAAGAAGAAGAAGGTTTTTTTACTTAAATATGTTAAACTAATGATTTGAATTTAACTCAATATCGATAACTAAATGTATATATATAAGAAAATCGGCTTTATACCTAAATATAAGATCATGGAATTTTTCCAAATGCACTGCCGTTATGGCTTTATGTCAACTTCGGTCAGATGAAGGAGTTTAATTAACTTATATATGTGAAGTTAATGATTTGAAGCAATGCAATATCGATTGCTGAATATTAATATACAAGAAAATCGATTTTATACATAAATATATGATTTTGGAATTCCCCTAAATGCACTGCCGTTATGGCTTTATGTCAACTTCATTAAGATGAAGAAAAAGGTATTAACTTAAATATGTGAAGTTAATGATTAGAAGCTACTCAATATCGACTGCTAAAAGTGTGTATCCAAGAAAATCGACTTTGTACATATAGTAAATATAAGATTCTGGAATTCTTCCAAATGCACTGCCGTTACGGCTTTATGTCAACTTCAGTAAGATGTAAAAGGTTAATTAACTTAAATGTGCGAAGTTAATGATTTGAAGCAATGCAATATCTATTGCTAAATATACATAAACAAGAAAATCGACTTTATATCTAAATATAAGTTATTGGAATTTTTCCAAATGCACCGCCGTTATGGCTTTATGCCAACTTCAGTAAGATGTAAAAGGTTAGTTAACTTAAATATGTAAAACTAATGATTAGAAGCTACTCAATATCGATTGCTAAAGATACATATACAAGAAAATCGACTTTATATCTAAATATAAGAATTTGGAATTTTTCAAATGCACTGCCGTTATGGCTTTAAACTTCAACTTCAGTAAGATGAAGAAGGTTAATTACTAAAATATGTGAAGTTAATGATTTGAAGCATCTCAATATCGATTACTAAAGGTGAATATACAAGAAAATCGACCTGACAATATCGATTGCTAAATGCGTATTTACAAGTTAATTGACTTTATACCTAAATACAAGATTGTGCAATTCTCCCAAATTTACTGCCGTTATGGCTTTATGTCACCTTCAGTAAGAAGAAGAAGGTTTTTTTACTTAAATATGTTAAACTAATGATTTGAATTTAACTCAATATCGATAACTAAATGTATATATATAAGAAAATCGACTTTATACCTCAATATAAGATCATGGAAGTTTTCCAAATGCACTGCCGTTATGGCTTTATGTCAACTTCGGTCAGATGAAGGAGTTTAATTAACTTATATATGTGAAGTTAATGATTTGAAGCAATGCAATATCGATTGCTGAATATGCATATACAAGAAAATCGATTTTATACATAAATATATGATTTTTTAATTCTTATAAATGCACTGCCGTTATGGCTTTATGTCAACTTCAGTAAGAAAAATAAGGTTTATTTATTTAAATATGATAAAATAATGATTTAAAGAAACCCAATATCGATTGCTAAGTGTATATATACAAGAAAATCGACTTTATACCTCAATATAAGATTTTGGAATTCTTCTAAATGCTCTGCCGTTATGGCTTTATGTCAACTTCAGTAAAATGTAAAAGGTTAATTAACTTAAATATGTGAAGTTAATGATTTTAAGCAACTCTATATCGATTCCTAAATGCGTATATACAAAAAGATCGACTTTATATCTAAATATAAGATTTTGGAACTCTTCCAAATGCACTTCCCTTATGGCTTTATGTCAACTTCGGTAAGATGAAGAAAGTTATTTAACTTAAATTAGTGAAGTAAATGATTTGAAGCAATGCAATATCGATTGCTAAATATGAATATACAAGAAAATCGACTTTATACATAAATTTATGATTTTGGAATTCTTCTAAATGCACTGCAGTTATGGCTTTATGTGAACTTTAGTAAAAAGAAGAAGGTTTGTTTATTTAAATAGGTTAAGCTAATGATTTTAAGAAACTCAATATCGATTGCTAAAGGTGTGTATACAAGAAAATCGACTTTATACATGTAGTAAATATAAGATTCTGGAATTCTTCCAAATGCACTGCCGTTATGGCTTTATGTCAACTTCAGTAAGATGAAGAAAGTCAACTAACTTAAATATGTGAAGTTAATGATTAGAAGCTACTCAAATTAACTTTATACATAAATATAAGATTTTAGAATTCTTCCAAATGCAGTGCCGTTTTTGTTTTGTGTCTACTTCGATAAGATGAAGAAGGCTAATTAACTTAAATATTTGATGTTAATGATTTGAAGCAAATCAATACCGACTTTTAAAGGTGTATATACAAGAAAATCGACTTTATAGCTGAATATAAGATTGTCGAATTCTTCCAAATGCACTGCCGTTATTGCTTTATGAGAACTTGGGTAAGATTAATAAGGTTAATAAACTTAAATATTTAATGTTAATGATTTGAGGTAACTCAACACCGACTGCTAAATGCGTATATACAAGAAAATCGACTTGATATCTAAACATAAGGTTTTGGAACTCTTCCAAATGCACTGCCCTTATGGCTTTATGACAGCTTCGGTAAGATGAAGAAAGTTATTTAACTTAAATATGTGAAGTAAATGATTTGAAGCAATGCAATATCTACTGCTAAATATGAATATACAAGAAAATCGATTTTATACATAAATAAAGTTTTGGAATTCTTCTTAATGCACTGCCGTTTTTGCTTTATGTCAACTTCATTAAGATTTAAAAGGTTAACTAACTTAAATATGTAAAACTAATGATTAGAAGATACTCAATATCGACTGCTAAATGTGTATATACAAGAAAATCGACTTTATATTTAAATATAAGATTTTGGAATTTTTCAAATGCACTGGCGTTATGGCTTTATGTCAACTTCAGTGGGATGAAAAAGGTTAATTAATTAAATATGTGAAGTTAATGATTTGAAGCAAATAATATCGATTACTAAATGGAATATACAAGAAAATCGACTTACCATAATCGATTGCTAAATGCGTATAAACAAGAAAATCGACTTTATACCTAAATTTAAGATTTTGGAATTCTTCTAAATGCACTGCCGTTATGGCTTTATGTCAACTTCGGTAAGATGAAGAATGTTAACTAACTTAAATATGTGAAGTTAGTTACTAGAAGCTACTCAATATCGATTGCTAAATGCATATAGACAAAAAAATCGATTTCATACCTCAATATAGGATTATGGCATTTTTCCAAATACACTGCCGTTATGGCTTTATGTCAACTTCGGTAAGATGAAGAAAGTTATTCTTCTTCTTAATTGGCGTAGACACCGCTTACGCGATAATAGCCGAGTTAACAACAGCGCGCTAGTCGTTTCTTCTTTTCGCTACGCGGCGCCAATTGGATATTTCAAGCGAAGCCAGGTCCTTCTCCACTTGGTCCTTCCAACGTAGTGGAGGTCTTCCTCTTCCTCTGCTTCCCCCGGCGGGAAAACTCGCAACGTCGACTCAGCCTTTGTTGACATCGTCCAAGACTCTGCACTATATAGCAGGACGGGAATTATGAGTGACTTATAGAGTTTAGCTTTTGTTCGTCTAGAGAGGACTTTGCTTCTCAGTTGCTTACTCAGTCCGAAGTAACACCTGTTGGCAAGAGCTATGCTGCGTTGGATTTCTAGGCTAACATTGTTGGTGGTGTTTACGCTTGTTCCAAGATAGACGAAATTATCTACAACTTCAAAGTTATGACTGTCAACAGTGACGTGAGTTCCAAGTCGCGAGTGCGACGACTGTTTGTTTGATCACAGGAGATATTTCGTCTTGCCCTCGTTCACTGCCAGACCCATTTCTTTTGCTTCCTTGTCCAGCCTGGAGAAAGCAGATCTAACGGCGCGGGTGTTGTGGCCGATGATATAAATATCATCGGCATATGCCAGCAGCTGTACACTCTTATAGAAGATGGTACCTTCTCTATTTAGTTCTGCGGCTCGAACTATTTTCTCCAGAAGCAGGTTGAAGAAGTCGCACGTTAGGGAATCGCCTTGTCTGAAACCTCGTTTGGTATCGAACGGCTCGGAGAGGTAATTCCCGATCCTGACGAAGCTTTTCGTGTTGCTCAACGTCAGTTTACACAGCCGTATTAGTTTTGCGGGGATACCAAATTATGACATCGCGGCATACAGGCAGCTCCTTTTCGTGCTGTCGAAAGCAGCTTTGAAATCGACGAAGAGGTGGTGTGTGTCGATTCTTCTTTCATGTGTCTTTTCCAAGATTTGGCGCATGATGAATATCTGGTCGGTTGTTGATTTTCCAGGTCTGAAGCCACACTGATAAGGTCCAACCAGTTTGTTGACGGTGGGCTTTAATCTTTCACACAATACGCTCGATAGAACCTTATATGCGATGTTGAGGAGGCTAATCCCACGGTAGTTGGCGCAGATTGTGGGGTCTCCTTTTTATGGATTGGGCATAGCACACTTAAATTCCAATCGTTGGGCATGCTTTCGTCCGACCATATTTTACAAAGAAGCTGATGCATGCTCCTTATCAGTTCTTCGCCGCCGTGTTTGAATAGCTCGGCCGGAAATCCGTCGGCCCCTGCTGCTTTGTTGTTCTCTAGGCGGGCAATTGCTATTCGAACATCTTCATGGTCGGGTAATGGAACGTCTGCTCCATCGTCATCGATTGGGGAATCGGGTTCTCCTTCACTGCCATTCAGCAGGCTGCAGAAGTGTTCCCTCCATAATTTAAGTATGCTCTGGGCATCAGTGACTAGATCACCTTTGGGGGTTCTACAAGAGTATGCTCCGGTCTTGAAACCGAGGTAGGCAGCCTGTTTTCTTTCCGCTGCGACACGGCACTCCTCGTCGTACCAGCTTTTGCACTTTCCGAAAACCAATGGTTTCGGTTGCAGCTGTAAGTAAGGAATTTGAAATGCCGTCCCACAGTTCCCTTATACCGAGTTGTTGACGAGTGCTCTGAGAGAGCAGGAGTGCAAGCCGAGTAGAAAATTGTTCGGCTGTCTGTTGTGATTGCAGCTTCTCGACGTCGAACCTTCCTTGTGTTTGTTGGCGTGAGTTTTTTGCTGCGCAGAGGCGACTGCGAGACTTGGCTGCAACAAGATAGTGGTCCGAGTCGAGGTTAGGACCTCGGAGCGCACGCACATCTAAAACACTGGAGACGTGACTTCCGTCTATCACAACATGATCGATATAGTTGGTAGCTTTTCAATCCAGAGACAGCCAGGTAGATTGATGAATCTTCTTATGCTGGAATCTAGTACTACAGATAACCATATTTCGGGCCCCGGCGAAGTCCATCAGCCTCAACCCATTTGGGGATGTTTCGTCGTGGAGGCTGAATTTACCGACCGTAGTGCCAATTATACCTTCTTTGCCAACCCTGGCGTTAAAGTCGCCAAGCACGATTTTGACATCGTGGCGGGGACAGCCCTCATAAGCGCGCTCTAAGCGCTCATAGAAGGCATCTTTGGTCACATCGTCCTTCTCTTCCGTCGGAGCGTGGGCGCAAATCAGCGATATGTTGAAGAACCTCGATTTGATGCGGATTGTGGCTAGACGTTCATCCACCGGAGTGAATGATAGTACTCGGCGACGGAGTCTCTCTAACACCACGAATCCAACACCAAACTTGCGCTCCTTTATATGGCCACTGTAGTAAATGTCACAAGGACCTACTCGTCTCTGTCCTTGTACCGTCCATCGCATCTCTTGGACGGCGGTGATGTCAGCCTTTGTTTTTACGAGGACATCAACCAGCTGGGCAGCGGCACCTTCCAAATTAAGGATCCGGACATTCCAGGTGCATGCCCTCAAATCGTAGTCCTTATTTTGTTTGCCATGGTCGTCATCAAAAGGGGGGTCTCTCATCCGAGGCTGGTTATAGCTCTTCACTGGGGGTGTTTTTTTACGTGGCAGGGGATTTTCACCTTCTCACTTTAGCTCGCCTTCAAACGGATGTTCTTAGGCTAACCAGAGGATACTTGGTCAAAGACCGGAAGTAGTGAGCTGCTTGAGCCATGTGTAAAATAATCGTTTCTGGCCACTCCCAAGTGAATGGCGATTAGAGAACTTTCCTCACTTGCGTGAACTTCTACACATGACTCCATCCTCCGATGAAGAAAGTTACTTAACTTAAATATATGAAGTTAATGATTTGAAGCAATGCAATATCGATTTCTAAATATGAATATACAAGAAAATCGATTTTATACATAAATATCAGGTTTTGGAATTCCTCTAAATGCACTGCCGTTATGGCTTTATGTCAACTTCAGTAAGAAAAGAAGGTTTATTTATTTAAATATGTTAAACTAATGATTTGAAGAAACTCAATATCGATTGCGAAATGTGTATATACAAGAAAATCGACTTTATACCTCAATATAAGACTATGGAATTTTTCCAAATGCACTGCCGTTATGTGCTTTATGTCAACTTCGGTAAGATGAAGAAAGTTATTTAACTTAAATATGTGAAGTTAATGATTTGAAGCAATGCAATATCTATTGCTAATTATGAATATACAAGAAAATCGATTTTATACGTAAATATAAGGTTTTGGAATTCTTCTAAATGCACTGCCGTTATGGCTTTATGTCAACTTCAGTAAGAAGAAGAAGGTTTATTTATTTAAATATGTTAAACTAGTGATTTGAAGCAATGCAATATCGATTGCTAAATATGAATATACACAAAATCGATTTTATACATAAATTTAAGGTTTTGGTTTTCTTCTAAATGCACTGCCGTTTTTGCTTTACGTCAACTTCATTAAGATGTAAAAGGTTACTTAACTTAAATATGTAAAACTAATGATAAGAAGCTACTCAATATCGAGTGCTAAATATACATATATAAGAAAATCGATTTTATCTAAATATAAGATTTTGGAATTTTTCCTAATGCACTGCCGTTATGGCTTTATGCCATCTGTAGCAAGATGTAGAAACTTAATTGACTTAAATATGTGATGTTAATGATTTGAAGCATTTCAATATCGATTGCTAAATATGGAATAAAAACGTGTCCAGACAAAGTCGACACAATACGAAGTTTCCCTGAGCCCACCACTCTAAGGGGACTCAGATCATTCCTAGGTTTAGCGGGTTATTATAGATGTTTTATAAAGGATTTCGCTAGAATATCAAAACCATTGTCGTGCATCATGAGAGGCGAATACGGTCGAGTTACTGCGTCCCAATCAAAAAAAGTCAGAATTGATTTGACGGATGAACAGAAAAAGGCCTTCGAAACAATTAAAGAAATTTTAGCGTCAGAGGATGTAACCCTGACGTATCCAGATTTTAACAAACCATTTGACCTAACTACTGACGCGTCGGCTCATGCTATAGGTGCCGTCCTCTCTCAGGAGGGCAAACCGATTACCATGATTTCTCGCACTTTGTCCGGGAGCGAGGAGCATTACGCTACCAATGAAAGGGAATTGTTTGCTATTGTATGGGCATTGAAAGCTCTTAGAAACTACCTATATGGCGTTACAAAACTTAATGTTTTTACTGACCACCAGCCGCTGACCTTTGCGGTTTCGGATAGGAATCCTAATTCGAAAATTAAAAGATGGAAAGCCTTCATAGACGAATGCAACGCAAAGCTAATCTACAAACCAGGAAAGGAAAATGTGGTGGCAGACCCTCTATCTAGGCAACATATAAATGCTTTAGATAACACGAGCGTCGAAACAATTCATAGCGAGGAATCATCAACCCATACAATTGAAAGATCGGAAAAACCCGTAAATTGCTTCCGCAACCAGATTATTGTGGAGGTAGGTACAGAACCTCAAAGAAAAACTTTTATAATTTTTGGAAAAAAGACAAGGCATATCATTTCTTACCGAGAAAAAAAGGATTTATTAAAACTTTTACAGGAGGCCGTAAACACAACAGCAGTAAACGCAATACACTGCGATCTGCATGCACTTGCACAGTTTCAACACGAACTGGTCGAAATGTTTCCAACAGTTAAATTCAGACATACGGAGAAATTCGTTAACGACATTACGAATCCGAATGAGCAGCAGGAAATTATCGCTGCTGAACATAACAGAGCGCATCGAGCAGCGCAGGAGAACACAAAACAAATTCTAGAGGATTATTTCTTTCCAAAAATGGAGAAAAAATTTAAACAATTTGTGGGAAATTGTCGAACTTGATCGCGGGCGAAGTATGATCGGCACCCAAAGAAGCAGCTTATTGCTCAAACGCCCATACCAACATATTTTGGAGAAGTTCTTCTTGACGTGCATCGACAAGTTTTCAAAATTTGCGATAGTACAATCGTTGAAATCAAGAACGATAGTAGATGTCAAACCACAGCTCCTTCAGTTACTCAACATGTTTTTCGGTACTCGAATAGTTTATTGCGACAATGAGAAGTTGCTGAATTCACACAGCATCAAAGCTACATTAAAGAATTACTTCAATATCGACATTGCGAATGCTCCACCACTACATAATACATCAAATGGTCAGGTGGAGCGATTCCATAGCACACTAATGGAAATAGCACGATGCCTTAAACTTAACAAAAATCTTGATGATGTTAAGGAAATTCTCCTTTTAGCTACGATTGAGTATAACAGGTCCATTCACACAGTAACGGGGATGAAGCCCCTTACCGTATTTCGTTCAATTAGAGACGACAACCAAATACCATGCCGCTTAAGAAACGCACAGGAAAGAGAACTAACAACTCATAATAAGAACAGGCAGGATAGGGAGTTCCCTGTTGGAGAAAAAGTACTTGTTAAAAATAACAAGAGACTAGGCAATAAGCTTACGCCTCTTTATACTGAGGAAGAGGTGGAAAAGGACTTGGGTACAACAGTTTTAATAAAAGGGAGGAGGGTCCATAAGGACAACCTTCGTTAAACTTAATCTAGAACCTAGGTGTTTCTAATGATAAATAATTAACAAAAAAGTTTCTTATATGTTTTTAGGATTTTCATAAGTTTGGCCATATCAATATCGGCAACGACAGGAAGGTTAATCGACTATACCAAGGCAAGGTACATTCCGGCGGTCGGTAAGGACCTTGTAATTTGGGAAAATTCAGAACACATCAAGCATGTTACCAACTTGACACTTTACGAATTACTGAGAGACGAGACAATTAATGCCACAGACCACTTTCCTCAGTCACATATGAGGAAGTTACTAGACGCGGACACAAACCAGATAAGTCGACTGATACAAATGATAAACGCTCACCACAGACAGGCGAGAAGCCTGAATGCCCTAGGGACAGTCCTGAAATACATTACTGAAACTCCTGACCATGACGACTTCAATAGATTAATGAACACAGAAGAACAGCTAATTAACTCGCAGGACAGACAGTTTACCATAAACACTCAAGTACAGAAAGAAATCAATAACCTTACCATTACAGTAAATAAAATCCTGAAATTAACAAAAGAAAAAGAAATAAACACCGGTCACCTTTATGCCATACTTCTGGCTAGAAACAGAGCAATTATTACAGAATTAAATAACATTATAACAGCTGTCACTTTCGCCAAAATTGGGGTCTTAAGTCCCATTCTCTTAGAAAGTAACGAAATAAATTTCATAACAGGAGACGAGCACTTCACTGACCTTACCGTGGCCGATGTTATGGCAGTAGCTAGAATTAAGATATTACAGTATAATAACATAATTAACTTTTTAATAAGATATCCGATTCCTATGTTTAGATGTAAGTATTTTACCAATAGCTCATGGCCACCAAATCCTGCACCTTGAAGAATCCATCTTAGCCAAGTGTTATAACCATACCGTAGCCGTAAAGAACTGCAGCGACACAACACCAACGTTTTGCTTACCATTTCCGACTACAGTACTTGTCCAATAAATTACGAACGAAAACAAAAATTTAATATTTTTAATATAATTTAATAATATTGAATATGATCCAATACAAAAATATGACAATTTAAGTTTAATGTATATAGCATATAAAAAAATCATGCGCTCTGCAACTACTGACTCGCAACACCGCTAATTGCAGTACAACATTTAACAACGCAATTTCACCGATAAGTGACGGCCTTGTTGTCATCAATGACCAATTGGCTGTCATCGAGGAAAATAATGAGGTCCCTATTACGATCAACGGAACATACCTCGTGGTCTTCAAAAACAACGTAAACATTAATGGTACGACTTTTTATAACGAAAATTCTACGTTGCCTCTAAAATCTGAAACTCCATGGGCTTCTACAATCAACTTGACGCAGCACACAGAAATATTAAGCGCTTCTTATCTTCACCATGTGAGTCTAGAGAATGTTCAAAAGATCAATCACCTGCAGCGATCAATCCATTATGGCCACGTTACAGGTTTCTCAGCCTTTGGTGTCTTATTAATCATGGCATTCACTGTTTACGTCCTTCTCAGGATAAGGAGGACCAGGAGAGAGATTATCATAGCCAGGTCCGTTGAAACTGCAATTAAAACCGCTTCTTTGAGGACCGAGGACGTTCCCCATTTAGAAGGGGAGGAGTTATCGCGAGAAAACGACACACCCTAATTCCCGTCGTAATAAGAGCCTACCACTCTGCACATGTCGCTAAGTTAGCACATTTTGCGTGAGAACATTGGCCAGACATCAAAGTAAACTAACACCATGCACGAGGCGCAAGGTCAGCAAAACGACAGCAGAGGAGCCACAACGCGATGCGGGTTGGCGGCTTGAGCTAAGTTAGGGATAATTATAAGTTTCACTTTATACTTGACAACTAAGCCGAGATGACGGCAAATAAAGTAATTTTGAATTGAACATTACATTTGAATAATTTGTACAAGAAAATCGACTTTATACCTCAATATAAGATTATGGAATTTTTCCAAATGCACTGCCGTTATGGCTTTATGTCAACTTCGGTAAGATGAAGAAAGTTATTTAACTTAAATATGTGAAGTTAATGATTTGAAGCAATGCAATATCTATTGCTAAATATGAATATACACGAAAATCGATTTTATTCATAAATATAAGATTTTGGAGTTCTTCTAAATGCACTGCCGTTATGCCTTTATGTCAACTTCGGTAAGATGAAGAAAGATATTTAACTTAAATATGTGAAGTTAATGATTTGAAGCAATGCAATATCTATTGCTAAATATGAATATACAAGAAAATCGATTTTATACATAAATATAAGATTTTGGAATTCTTCCAAATGCACTGCCGTTATGTCTTTATGTCAACTTCAGTAAGATGATGAAGGTTAATTAACTTAAATATGTGAAGTTATTGATTTGATGTATCTCAATATCGATTGCTAAATGTGTATATATAAGAAAATCGACTTTATACCTCAATATAAGATTATGGAATTTTTGCATATGCACTGCCGTTATGGCTTTTTGTCAACTCCGGTAAGATGAAGAAAGCTATTTAACTTAAATATGTGTAGTTAATGATTTGAAGAAACTCAATATCGATTGCTAAATGTGTATATACAAGAAAATCGATTTTATACATAAATATAAGATTTTGGAATTCTTCCAAATGCACTGCCGTTATGGCTTTATGTCAACTTCAGTAAGATGAAGAAGGTTAATTAACTTAAATATGTGAAGTTATTGATTTGAAGTATCTCAATATCGATTGCTAAATGTGTATATACAAGAAAATCGACTTTATACCAAAATATAAGGATGGAGTCATGTGTAGAAGTTCACGCAAGTGGGGACAGTTCTCTGATCGCCATTCACTTGGGAGTGGCCAGAAACGATTCTGTTACACATGGCTCAAGCAGCTCACTACTTCAGGTCTTTGACCAAGTATCCTCTGGGTAGCCTAAGAACATCCGTTCGAAGGCGAGCTAATGTGAGAAGGCGAAACATTCCCTCCATAGGGTTGTGCGCTGGGCTCGGGACCCGCCACGTAAAAAACAATACCAATGAAAAAGTTTAAAACAGCCTCGGATGAGAGACCCCCCTTTTGATGATGACCATGGCAAACGGAATAAGGACTACGATTTGGGGGCATGCACCTGGAATGTCCGGACCCTTAATTGGGAAGGTGCCGCTGCCCAGCTGGTTGATGTCCTCGCAAAAATAAAGACTGACATCACCGCCATCCAAGAAATGCGATGCACGGGACAAGGACAGAGACGAGTAGGTCCTTGTAACATTTACTACAGTGGCCATATAAAGGAGCGCAAGTTTGGTGTTGGATTGGTCGTGGGAGAGAGACTCCGTCGCCGAGTACTATCATTCACTCCGGTGAACGAACGTCTAGCCACAATCCGCATCAAAGCGAGGTTCTTCAACATATCGCTGATTTGCGCCCACGGCTCGACGGAAGAGAAGGACGATGTGACCAAAGATGCCTTCTATGAGCGCTCAGAACGCGCTTATGAGAGCTGCCCCCGCCTAGATATCAAAATCGTGCTTGGCGACTTTAACGCCAGGATGGGCAAAGAAGGTACATTTGGCACTACGGTCGGTAAATTCAGCCTCCACGACGAAACATCCCCAAATGGGTTGAGGCTGATGGACTTCGGCGGGGCCCGAAATATGGTTATCTGTAGTACAAGATTCCAGCATAAGAAGATTCATCAAGCTACCTGGCTGTCTCGGATCGAAAAACTACCAACAAGATCGATCATGTTGTGATAGACGGAAGACACGTCTCCAGTGTTTTAGATGTGCGTGCGCTCCGAGGTCCTAACATCGACTCGGACCACTATCTTGTTGCAGCCAAGTTTCGCAGTCGCCTCTGCGCAGCAAAAAACTCACGCCAACAAACACAAGGAAGGTTCGACGTCGAGAAGCTGCAATCACAACAGACAGCCGAACAATTTTCTACTCGGCTTGCACTCCTGCTCTCTCAGAGCACTCGTCAACAACTCGGTATAAGGGAACTGTGGGACGGCATTTCAAATTTCTTACTTACAGCTGCAAACGAAACCATTGGTTTTCGGAAAGTGCAAAAGAACAGCTGGTACGACGAGAAGTGCCGTGTTGCAGCGGAGAGAAAACAGGCTACCTACCTCGCAACGTTACGATCGACCACTAACGTGCGGGATGGGATAGATACCGAGAGTTGAAGAGGGAAGCGAGACGCATTTGCAGACAGAAGAAGAAAGAGGCCGAAATGCGTGAGTACGAAGAGCTTGATAAGCTGGCCGACAGGGGTAATGCTCGAAAATTCTACGAAAAATGCGGCGGCTTACAGAAGGTTTCAAGACCGGAGCATACTCTTGTAGAACCCCCAAAGGTGATCTAGTCACTGATGCCCAGAGCATACTTAAATTATGGAGGGAACACTTCTCCAGCCTGCTGAATGGCAGTGAACGCACAACACCAGGAGAAGGAGAACCCGATTCCCCAATCGATGACGATGGAGCAGACGTTCCATTACCCGATATGGTCGGACGAAAGCATGCCCAACGATTGGAATTTAAGTGTGCTATGCCCAATCCATAAAAAAGGAGACCCCACAATCTGCGCCAACTACCGTGGGATTAGCCTCCTCAACATCGCATATAAGGTTCTATCGAGCGTATTGTGTGAAAGATTAAAGCCCACCGTCAACAAACTGATTGGACCTTATCAGTGTGGCTTCAGACCTGGAAAATCAACAACCGACCAGATGTTCACCATGCGCCAAGTCTTGGAAAAGACCCGTGAAAGACCACCTCTTCGTTGATTTCAAAGCTGCTTTCGACAGCACGAAAAGGAGCTGCCTTTATGCCGCGATGTCTGAATTTGGTATCCCCGCAAAACTAATACGGCTGTGTAAACTGACGTTGAGTAACACCAAAAGCTCCGTGATCATCGGGAAGGACCTCTCCGAGCCGTTCGATACCAAACGAGGTTTCAGACAAGGCGACTCCCTATCTCGCGACTTCTTCAACCTGCTTCTGGAGAAAATAGTTCGAGGTGCAGAACTAAACAGAGAAGGTACCATCTTCTATAAGAGTGTACAGCTGCTGGCGTATGCCGACGATATTGATATCATCGGCCTCAACACCCGCGCCGTTAGTTCTGCTTTCTCCAGGCTGGACAAGGAAGCACAGAAAATGGGTCTGGCAGTGAACTAGGGCAAAACGAAATATCTGCTGTCATCAAACAAACAGTCGTTGCACTCGCGACTTGGCTCTCACGTCACTGTTGACAGTCATAACTTTGAAGTTGTAGATAATTTCCTCTATTTAGGAACCAGCATTAACACCACCAACTCTGGCTTGCTCTTGCCAACAGGTGCTACTTCGGACTGAGTAGGCAATTGAAAAATAAAGTCCTCTCTCGACGAACAAAAGATAAACTCTATAAGGCGCTCACAATTCCCGTCCTGCTATACGGTGCAGAGGCTTGGGCGATGACAGCAACCGATGAGTCGACGTTACGAGTTTTCGAGAGAAAAATTCTGCGAAAGATTTATGGCCCTTTGCGCATTGTCCACGGCGAATATCGCATTCGATGTAACGATGAGCTGTACGAGATATACGACGACATTGACATTGGAATTTTTCCAAATGCACTGCCGTTATGGCTTTATGTCAACTTCAGTAGGAAGAAGAAGAAGGTTTATTTATTTAAATACGTTAAACTAATGGTTTGAAGAAACTCAATATCGATTGCTAAATGTGTATAAACAAGAAAATCGACTTTGTATATCAATATAAGATTTTGGAATTTTTTCAAATGCATTGCCGTTATGGCTTTGTGTCAACTTCGTTAAGATGAAGAAGCTTAATTACTTAAGAATGAGAGGTTAATGATTTGAAGCATCTCAATATCGATTGCTAAATGCGTAAAAACAAGAAAATCGACTTTATACCTAAATATAAGATTCAGGAATTCTTCTAAATGCACTGCCGTTATGGCTTTATCTCAACTTCAGTAAGAAGAAGTAGAAGGTTTATTTATTCAAATATGTTAAACTAATGATTTGAAGAAACTCAATATCGATTGCTAAATGTGTATATACAAGAAAATCGACTTTATACTTCAATATAAGATTTTGAAATTTTTTCAAATGCATTGCCGTTATGGCTTTATGTCAACTTCGGTAAGATGAAGAAAGTTAACTAACTTAAATATGTTAAGTTAATGTTTAGAAACTACTTAATATCGATTGCTGAATGTGTGTATACAAAAAAATTGACTTTATACATATAGTAAATATGAGATAATGGAATTCTTCCAAATGCACTGCCGTTATGGCTTTATGTAAACTTCAGTAAGATGTATAGGTTAATTAACTCAAATATGTAAAACTAATGATTAGAAGCTACTCAATATCGAGTGGTAAAGGTGTATATACAAGAAAATCGACTTTATACTGCAATATAAGATTTTGGAATTTTTTCAAATGCATTGCCGTTATGGCTTTATGTCAACTTCGGCAAAGTGAAGAAAGTTATTTAACTTAAATATGTGAAGTAAATGATTTGAAGCAATGCAATATCTATTGCTAAATGCGTATAAACAATAAAATCGACATTATATCTAAATATAAGATTTTGGAATTCTTCTAAATGCACTGCCTTTATGGATTTATGTCAACTTCATTAAGATGTAAAAGGTTAATTAACGTAAATATGTAAAACTAATGATTTGAAGAAACTCAATATCGATTGCTTAATGTGTATATGCAAGAAAATCGACTTTATACTTCAATATAAGATTATGGAATTTTTCCAAATGCACTGCCCTTATGGCTTCATGTCAACTTCGTTAAGATGAAGAAGCTTATATAACTTAAGAATGAGAAGTTAATTATTTGAGGCAACTCAATATCGATTGATAAATGCGTATATACAAGAAGATCGACTTTATTTCTAAATATAAGGTTTTGGAACTCTTCCAACTGCACTACCGTTATGGCTTTATGTCAACTTCAGTAAGAAAAGAAGGTTTATTTATTTAATTATGTTAAACTAATGATTTGAAGAAACTCAATATCGCTTGCGAAATGTGTATATACAAGAAAATCGACTTCATACCTCAATATAAGACTATGGAATTTTTCCAAATGCACTGCCGTTATGTGCTTTATGTCAACTTCGGTAAGATGAAGAAAGTTATTTAACTTAAATATGAGAAGTTAATGATTTGAAGCATCTGAATATCGATTGCTAAATGCGTATAAACAAGAAAATCGACTTTATACCTAAATATAAGATTTTGGAATTCTTCTAAATGCACTGCCGTTATGGCTTTAAGTCAACTTCAGTAAGAAGAAGTAGAGGGTTTATTTATTTAAATATGTTAAACTAATGATTTGAAGAAACTCAATATCGATTGCTAAATGTGCATATACAAGAAAATCGACTTTATACTTCAATATAAGATTTTGAAATTTTTTCAAATGCATTGCCGTTATGGCTTTATGTCAACTTCGGCAAAGTGAAGAAAGTTACTTAACTTAAATATGTGAAGTTAATGATTTGAAGCAATACAATATCGATTGCTAAATATGGATATACAAGAAAATCGATTTTATACATAAATATATGATTTTGGAATTCTTCTAAATGCACTGCCGTTATGGCTTTATGTCAACTTCAGTAAGAAGAAGAAGAAGGTTTATTTATTTAAATATGTTAAAATAATGATTTGAAGAAACTCAATATCGATTGCTAAATGTGTATATACAAGAAAATCGACTTTATACTTCAATATAAGATTATGGAATTTTTCCAAATACACTGCCCTTATGGCTTCATGTCAACTTCGTTAAGATGAAGAAGCTTATATAACTTAAGAATGAGAAGTTAATTATTTGAAGCAACTCAATATCGATTGATAAATGCGTATATACAAGAAGATCGACTTTATTTCTAAATATAAGGTTTTAGAACTCTTCCAAATGCACTGCCCTTATGCCTTTATGTCAACTTCATGTGTTAAACTAATGATTTGAAGAAACTCAATATCGATTGCTAAATGTGAATACACAAGAAAATCGACTTTATACTTCAATATAAGATTATGGAATTTTTCCAAATACACTGCTGTTATGGCATTATAACAACTTCAGTAAGATGAAGAAAGTTATTTAACTTAAATATGTGAAGTTGATTATTTGAAGCAACTCAATATCGATTGCTAAATGCGTATATACAAGAAGATCGACTTTATATCTAAATATAAGGTTTTGGAACTCTTTCAAATGCACTGCCCTTATGCCTTTATGTCAACTTCGGTAAGATGAAGAAAGTTATTTAACTTAAATATGTGAAGTAAATGATTTGAAGCAATGCAATATCTATTGCTTAATATGAATATACAAGAAAATCGGTTTAATACATAAATATAAGGTTTTGGAGTTCTTCTAAACGCACTGTCGTTGTGGATTTATGTCAACTTCATTAAGATGTAAAAGGTTAATTAACTCAAATATGTAAAACTAATGATAAGAAGCTACTCAATATCGACTGCTAAATATGTATATACAAGAAAATCGACTTTATACCTCAATATAAGATTATGGAATTTTTCCAAATGCACTGCCGTTATGGCTTTATGTCAACTTCAGTAGGAAGAAGAAGAAGGTTTATTTATTTAAATATGTTAAACTAATGATTTGAAGAAACTCAATATCGATTGCTTTATGTGTATATGCAAGAAAATCGACTCTATACTTCAATATAAGATTATGGAATTTTTCCAAATGCACTGCCCTTATGGCTTCATGTCAACTTCGTTAAGATGAAGAAGGTTAATTAACTTAAATATGAGAAGTTAATGATTTGAAGCACCACAATATCGATTGCTAAATGTGAATATATAAGAAAATCGACTTGACAATATCGCTTGCTAAATGCGTAAGAACAAGAAAATCGACTTTATACTTCAATATAAGGTTTTGGAAATTTTCAAATGCACTGTAGTTATGGCTTTATGTCAACTTTATGAAGTTGAAGAAGGTTAATTAACTTAAATATGTGAAGTTATTGATTTGAAGCAATGCAATATCGATTGCTAAATATGAATAAACAAGAAAATCGACTTTATACTTCAATATAAGATTATGGAATTTTTCCAAATGCATTGCCGTTATGGCTTTATGTCAACTTCAGTAAGATGAAGAAAGTTATTTAACTTAAATATGTTAAGTTATTGATTAAGAGCAATGCAATATCGATTGCTAAATATGAATAAACAAGAAAATCGACTTTATACTTCAATATAAGATTATGGAATTTTTTCAAATACATTGCCGTTATGGCTTTATGTCAACTTCAGTAAGATGAAGAAAGTTATTTAACTTAAATATGTGAAGTTATTGATTTAAAGCAATGCAATATCGATTGCTAAATATGAATAAACAAGAAATTCGACTTTATACTTCAATATAAGATTATGGAATTTTTCCAAATACACTGCTGTTATGGCTTTATGTCAACTTCAGTAAGATGAAGAAAGTTATTTAACTTAAATATGTGAAGTTGATTATTTGAAGCAACTCAATATCGATTGCTTAATGTGTGTGTACAAAAAAATCGACTTTATATCTAAATATAAGATTATGGAATTTTTCCAAATGCATTCCCGTTATGGCTTTATGTCAACTTCAGTAAGATGAAGAAAGTTATTTAACTTAAATATGTTAAGTTATTGATTAAGAGCAATGCAATATCGATTGCTAAATGAGAATAAACAAGAAAATCGACTTTATACTTCAATATAAGATTATGGAATTTTTCCAAATACATTGCCGTTATGGCTTTATGTCAACTTCAGTAAGATGAAGAAAGTTATTTAACTTAAATATGTGAAGTTATTGATTTAAAGCAATGCAATATCGATTGCTAAATATGAATAAACAAGAAAATCGACTTAATACTTCAATATAAGATTATGGAATTTTTCCAAATACATTGCCGTTATGGCTTTATGTCAACTTCAGTAAGATGAAGAAAGTTAACTTACTTAAATATGTGAAGTTAATGATTAGAATCTACTCAATATCGATTGCTAAATGTGTGTATACAGAAAATCGACTTTATACATATATTAAATATAAGATTCTGGAATTCTTCCAAATGCACTGCCGTTATGGCTTTATGTCAACTTCAGTAAGATGAAGAAATTTAATTAAATTAAATATGTGAAGCTAATGATTTGAAGCAATGCAATACCGATTGCTAAATATGAATATACAAAAAAAATGGATTATATACATAAATATAAGATTTTGGAATTCTTCTAAATGCACTGCCGTTATGGCTTTATGTCAACTTCAGTAAGATGAAGAAAGTAATTTAACTTAAATATGTTAAACTAATGATTTGAAGCAATGCAATGTCGACTGCTAAATGTGTATATACAAGAAAATCGACTTTATACCTCAGTATAAGATTATGGAATTTTTCCAAATGCACTGCCCTTATCGCTTCATGTCAACTTCGTTAAGATGAAGAAGCTTAATTAACTTAAGAATGAGAAGTTTAAGATTTGAAGCATCTCAATATCGATTGCTAAATGCGTATAAACAAGAAAATCGACTTTATACCTAAATATAAGATTTTGGGATTATTCTAAATGCACTGCTTCACTGTTAAATATGTGAAGTTAATGATTTGAAGCAATACAATATCGATTGCTAAATATGGATATACAAGAAAATCGATTTTATAAATAAATATATGATTTTGGAATTCTTCTAAATGCACTGCCGTTATGGCTTTATGTCAACTTCAGTAAGAAGAAGAAGAAGGTTTATTTATTTAAATATGTTAAAATAATGATTTGAAGAAACTCAATATCGATTGCTAAATGCGTATATACAAGAAAATCGACTTTATACTTCAATATAAGATTATGGAATTTTTCCAAATGCACTGCCCTTATGGCTTCATGTCAACTTTGTTAAGATAAAGAAGCTTATATAACTTAAGAATGAGAAGTTAATTATTTGAAGCAACTCAATATCGATTGATAAATGCGTATATACAAGAAGATCGACTTTATATCTAAATATAAGGTTTTGGAACTCTTCCAAATGCACTGCCCTTATGCCTTTATGTCAACGTCATGTGTTAAACTAATGATTTGAAGAAACTCCATATCGATTGCTAAATGTGAATACACAAGAAAATCGACTTTATACTTCAATATAAGATTATGGAATTTTTCCAAATACACTGCTGTTATGGCTTTATGTCAACTTCAGTAAGATGAAGAAAGATATTTAACTTAAATATGTGAAGTTGAAGAAGATCGACTTTATATCTAAATATAAGGTTTTGGAACTCTTTCAAATGCACTGCCCTTATGCCTTTATGTCAACTTCGGTAAGATGAAGAAAGTTATTTAACTTAAATATGTGAAGTAAATGATTTGAAGCAATGCAATATCTATTGCTTAATATGAATATACAAGAAAATCGGTTTAATACATAAATATAAAGTTTTGGAGTTCTTCTAAAGGCACTGTCGTTGTGGATTTATGTCAACTTCATTAAGATATAAAAGGTTAATTAACTTAAGTATGTAAAACTAATGATAAGAAGCTACTCAATATCGACTGCTAAATATGTATATACAAGAAAATCGACTTTAAACCTCAATATAAGATTATGGAATTTTTATAAATGCACTGCCGTTATGGCTTTATGTCAACTTCAGTAGGAAGAAGAAGAAGGTTTATTTATTTAAATATGTTAAACTAATGATTTGAAGAAACTCAATATCGATTGCTAAATGTGTATATGCAAGAAAATCGACTTTATACTTCAATATAAGATTATGGAATTTTTCCAAATGCACTGCCATTATGGCTTCATGTCAACTTCGTTAAGATGAAGAAGCTTAATTAACTTAAGAATGAGAAGTTAATGATTTGAAGCACCTCAATATCGATTGCTAAATGTGAATATATAAGAAAATCGACTTGACAATATCGCTTGCTAAATGCGTAAAAACAAGAAAATCGACTTTATACTTCAATATAAGATTATGGAATTTTTCCAAATACATTGCCGTTATGGCTTTATGTCAACTTCAGTAAGATGAAGAAAGTTATTTAACTTAAATATGTGAAGTTATTGATTTAAAGCAATGCAATATCGATTGCTAAATATGAATAAACAAGAAATTCGACTTTATACTTCAATATAAGATTATGGAATTTTTCCAAATACATTGCCGTTAAGGCTTTATGTCAACTTCAGTAAGATGAAGAAAGTTATTTAACTTAAATATGTGCAGTTATTGATTTAAAGCAATGCAATATCGATTGCTAAATATGAATAAACAAGAAATTCGACTTTATACTTCAATATAAGATTATGGAATTTTTCCAAATACACTGCTGTTATGGCTTTATGTCAACTTCAGTAAGATAAAGAAAGTTATTTAACTTAAATATGTGAAGTTGATTATTTGAAGCAACTCAATATCGATTGCTTAATGTGTGTGTACAAAAAATCGACTTTATATCTGAATATAAGATTATGGAATTTTTCCAAATGCTCTGCCGTTATGGCTTTATGTCAACTTCAGTAAGATGAAGAAAGTTAACTTACTTAAATATGTGAAGTTAATGATTAGAAGCTACTCAATATCGATTGCTAAATGTGTGTATACAGAAAATCGACTTTATACATATAGTACATATAAGATTCTGGAATTCTTCCAAATGCACTGCCGTTATGGCTTTATGTCAACTTCAGTTAGATGAAGAAGGTTAATTTAATTAAATATGTGAAGCTAATTATTTGAAGCAATGCAATACCGATTGCTAAATATGAATATACAAAAAAAATGGATTATATACATAAATATAAGATTTTGGAATTCTTCTAAATGCACTGCCGTTATGGCTTTATGTCAACTTCAGTGAGATGAAGAAAGTTATTTAACTTAAATATGTGAAGTTAATGATTTGAAGCAATGCAATATCGACTGCTAAATGTGTATATACAAGAAAATCGACTTTATACCTCAGTATAAGATTATGGCGTTTTTCCAAATGGACTGCCGTTATGGCTTTATGTCAACTTCAGTAGGAAGAAGAAGAAGGTTTATTTATTTAAATATGTTAAACTAATGATTTGAAGAGACTCAATATCGATTGCTAAATGTGCATATACAAGAAAATCGACTTTATACTTCAATATAAGATTATGGAATTTTTCCAAATGCACTGCCCTTATGGCTTCATGTCAACTTCGTTAAGATGAAGAAGCTTAATTAACTTAAGAATGAGAAGTTTATGATTTGAAGCATCTCAATATCGATTGCTAAATGCGTATAAACAAGAAAATCGACTTTATACCTAAATATAAGATTTTGGGATTCTTCTAAATGCACTGCCGTTATGGCTTTATGTCAACTTCAGTAAGAAGAAGTAGAAGGTTTATTTATTTAAATATGTTAAACTAATGATTTGAAGAAACTCAATATCGATTGCTAAATGTGTATATACAAGAAAATCGATTTTATACATAAATATAAGATTTTGGAGTTCTTCTTTACGCACTGCCGTTATGGCGTTATGTTAGCTTCGGTAAGATGTAAAAGACTAATTAGCTTAAATATGTAAAACTAATGATAAGAAGCTACTCAATATCGACTGCTAAACGTGTATACACAAGAAAATCGACTTTATACCTCAGTATAAAATTATGGCGTTTTTCCAAATGGACTGCCGTTATGGCTTTATGTCAACTTCAGTAGGAAGAAGAAGAAGGTTTATTTATTTAAATATGTTAAACTAATGATTTGAAGAGACTCAATATCGATTGCTAAATGTGTATATACAAGAAAATCGACTTTCAGTAGGAAGAAGAAGAAGGTTTATTTATTTAAATATGTTAAACTAATGATTTGAAGAGACTCAATATCGATTGCTAAATGTGCATATACAAGAAAATCGACTTTATACTTCAATATAAGATTATGGAATTTTTCCAAATGCACTGCCCTTATGGCTTCATGTCAACTTCGTTAAGATGAAGAAGCTTAATTAACTTAAGAATGAGAAGTTTATGATTTGAAGCATCTCAATATCGATTGCTAAATGCGTATAAACAAGATAATCGACTTTAGACCTAAATATATGATTTTGGAATTCTTCTAAATGCACTGCCGTTATGGCTTTATGTCAACTTCAGTAAGAAGAAGAAGAAGGTTTATTTATTTAAATATGTTAAAATAATGATTTGAAGAACCTTAATATCGATTGCTAAATGTGTATATACAAGAAAATCGATTTTATACATAAATATAAGATTTTGGAGTTCTTCTTTACGCACTGCCGTTATGGCGTTATGTTAGCTTCGGTAAGATGTAAAAGATTAATTAGCTTAAATATGTAAAACTAATGATAAGAAGCTACTCAATATCGACTGCTAAATGTGTATACACAAGAAAATCGACTTTATACCTCAGTATAAGATTATGGAATTTTTCCAAATGCACTGCTGTTATGGCTTTATGTTAACTTCAGTAGAAAGAAGAAGAAGGTTTATTTATTTAAATATGTTAATCTAATGATTTGAAGAAACTTAATATCGATTGCTAGATGTGTATATATAAGAAAATAGAATTTATACATAAATATATGATTTTGGAATTCTTCTAAATGCACTGCCGTTATGGCTTTATGTCAACTTCAGTAAGAAGAAGTAGAAGGTTTATTTATTTAAATATGTTAAACTAATGATTTGAAGAAACTCAATATCGATTGCTTAATGTGTATATACAAGAAAATCGACTTTATACTTCAATATAAGATTATGGAATTTTTCCAAATACACTGCCCTTATGGCTTCATGTCAACTTCGTTAAGATGAAGAAGCTTATATAACTTAAGAATGAGAAGTTAATTAATTGAAACAACTCAATATCGATTGATAAATGCGTATATACAAGAAGATCGACTTTATATCTAAATATAAGGTTTTGGAACTCTTCCAAATGCACTGCCCTTATGCCTTTATGTCAACGTCATGTGTTAAACTAATGATTTGAAGAAACTCCATATCGCTTGCTAAATGCGTAAAAACAAGAAAATCGACTTTATACTTCAATATAAGATTATGGAATTTTTCCAAATACATTGCCGTTAAGGCTTTATGTCAACTTCAGTAAGATGAAGAAAGTTATTTAACTTAAATATGTGCAGTTATTGATTTAAAGCAATGCAATATCGATTGCTAAATATGAATAAACAAGAAATTCGACTTTATACTTCAATATAAGATTATGGAATTTTTCCAAATACACTGCTGTTATGGCTTTATGTCAACTTCAGTAAGATGAAGAAAGTTATTTAACTTAAATATGTGAAGCTGATTATTTGAAGCAACTCAATATCGATTGCTAAATGCGTATATACAAGAAGATCGACTTTATATCTAAATATAAGGTTTTGGAACTCTTTCAAATGCACTGCCCTTATGCCTTTATGTCAACTTCGGTAAGATGAAGACAGTTATTTAACTTAAATATGTGAAGTAAATGATTTGAAGCAGTGCAATATCTATTGCTTAATATGAATATACAAGAAAATCGGTTTAATACATAAATATAAGGTTTTGGAGTTCTTCTAAACGCACTGTCGTTATGGATTTATGTCAACTTCATTAAGATATAAAAGGTTAATTAACTTAAATATGTAAAACTAATGATTTGAAGCAACTCAATATCGTCTGCTAAATATGTATATACCAGAAAATCAACTTTATATCTCAATATAAGTTTATGGAATTTTTCCAAATGCACTGCCGTTATGGCTTTATGTCAACTTCAGTAGGAAGAAGAAGAAGGTTTATTTATTTAAATATGTTAAACTAATGATTTGAAGAAACTCAATATCGATTGCTAAATGTGTATATATAAGAAAATCGACTTTATACCTCAATATAAGATCATGGAATTTTTCCAAATGCACTGCCGTTATGGCTTTATGTCAACTTCGGTCAGATTAAGGAGTTTAATTAACTTATATATGTGAAGTTAATGATTTGAAGCAATGCAATATCGATTGCTAAATTTGTATATACAAAAAAATCGACTTTATACCTCAATATAAGATAATGGAATTTTTCCAAATGCACTGCCGTTATGGCTTTATGTCAACTTCAGTAAGA
>NW_024395421.1:0-2676 GCF_016617805.1 Bactrocera tryoni | reverse complement strand
GCGTTTGCAAAGTTGAAACAAACATGTGATTTTTCTCAAAACACTACATTTGTTTGTGAACATTATTGCCACGCTCCTGGTAGAGATAAAAAAAAGGTTGAGGATTTTCCTGAAAGCTTTTTAAATTATCTAACCGATGCTATTTATATGACTGACCTACGTCGAATACTTTAGCCGCTAGAGCGTTTGCAAAGTTGAAACAATCATGTGATTTTTCTTAAAACACTACATTTGTTTTTGAACATTATTGCCACGCTCCTGGTAAAGATAGAAAATAGGTTGAGGGTTTTGCTAAAGGTTCTTTAAATTATCTAACAGGTTCTCTTTATTTGACCCGCCTGCGTCGAATACTTTAGCCGCTAGAGCGTTTACAAAGTTGAAACAAACATGTGATTTTTCTCAAAACACTACATTTGTTTGCCAGGCTCCTGGTAGGAATAGAAAATAGGTTGAAGGCTTTTCTAAAAGCTCCTTAAATTATCCAACCGATGCTATTTATTTGACCCACCTACGTCGAATACTTCAGCCGCTGGAGCGTTTACAAAGTTGAAACAAACATGTGATTTTTCTCAAAACACTACATTTTCTTGCCAGGCTTCTGGTAGGAATAGAAAATAGGTTGAGGGCTTTTCTAAAAGCTCCTTAAATTATCCAACCGATGCTATTTATTTGACCCGCCTGCGTCGAATACTTTAGCCACCAGAGCGTTTACAAAGTTGAAACAAACATGTGATTTTTCTCAAAACACTACACTTGTTTGCCAGGCTCCTGGTAGGAATAGAAAATAGGTTGAAGACTTTTCTAAAAGCTCCTTAAATTATCCAACCGATTCTATTTATTTGACCCACCTACGTCGAATACTTCAGCCGCTAGGGCGTTTACAAAGTTGAAACAAACATGCGATTTTTCTCAAAACACTACATTTGTTTGCCAGGCTCCTGGTAGGAATAGAAAATAGGCTGAGGGCTTTTCACAAAGCCCCTTAAATTATCCAACCGATGCGCTTTTTTTTTTGACCCACCTACGTCGAATACTTTAGCCGCTAGAGCGTTTACAAAGTTGAAACAAACATGCGATTTTTCTCAAAACACTACATTTGTTTGCCAGGCTTTTGGTAGGAATAGGAAAAAAGTTGAAGGCTTTTCCAAAAGCTCCTTAAATTATCCAACCGGTGCTATTTATTTGACCCACCTACGTCGAATACTTCAGCCGCTAGAGCGTTTACAAAGTTGAAACAAACATGTGATTTTTCTCAAAACACTACATTTGTTTGCCAGGCTTTTGGTAGGAATGGGAAATATGTTGAAGGCTTTTCTGAAAGCTCTTTAAATTATCTAACCGATGCTCTTTATTTTACCCACATGCGTCGAACAGTTTAGCGGCTAGAGCGTTTATAAAGTTGAAACAAACATGTGATTTTTCTCAAAACACTACATTTGTTTGCTAGGCTCCTGGTTGGAATAGAAAATAGACTGAGGGCTTTTCTATAAGCTCCTTAAATTGTCCAACCGATGCTGTTTATTTGACCCACCTACGTCGAATACTTCAGCCGCTAGAGCGTTTACAAAGTTGAAACAAACATGTGATTTTTCTCAAAACACTACATTTGTTTGTAAACACTATTGCCAGGCTGCTGGTAGGAAAAGAAAAAAGTTTAAGGGCTTTTCTAAAAGCTCTTTAAATTATGTAACCGATGCTATTTATATGACCCACCTATGTCGAATACTTTAGCCGCTAGAGCGTTTGCAAAGTTGAAACAAACATGTGATTTTTCTCAAAACACTACATTTGTTTGTGAACATTATTGCCACGCTCCTTGTAGAGATAAAAAATAGGTTGAGGGTTCTCCTGAAAGCTCGTTAAATTATCCAACCGATGCTATTTATTTGACCCACCTGCGTCGAATACTTCAGCCGCTAGAGCGTTTACAAAGTTGAAACAAACATGTGATTTTTCTCAAAACACTACATTTGTTTGCCAGGCTCCTGGTAGGAATTGAAAACAGGTTGAAGACTTTTCTAAAAGCTCCTTAAATTATCCAACCGATGCTATTTATTTGACCCACCTACATCGAATACTTCAGCCGCTAGAACGTTTACAAAGTTGAAACAAACATGCGATTTTTCTCAAAACACTACATTTTCTTGCCAGGCTCCTGGTAGGAATAGAAAATAGGTTGAGGGCATTTCTAAAAGCTCTTTAATTATCCAACCGATGCTATTTATTTGACCCACCTACGTCGAATACTTCAGCCGTTAGAGCGTTTAAAAAGTTGAAACAAACATGTGATTTTTCTAAAAACACTACATTTGTTTGGCAAGCTCCTGGTAGAGACAAAAAAAAAGGTTGTGGATTTTCCTGAAAGCTCTTTAAATTATCTAACCGATGCTATTTATATGACTGACCTACGTCGAATACTTTAGCCGCTAGAGCGTTTGTAAAGTTGAAACAAACATGTGATTTTTCTCAAAACACTACATTTGTTTTTAAACATTATTGCCACGCTCCTGGTAGAGATAGAAAATCGGTTGAGGATTTTCCTGAAAGCTCTTTAAATTATCTAACCGATGCCATTCATTTGACCAACCTGCGTCGAATACTTTAGCCGCTAGGGCGCTACGCCACGCTCCTGGTAGGGATAGAGAATAGATTAAGGGCTTTTCCAAAAGCTCCTTA